>NC_136906.1:83350846-83448199 GCF_949606895.1 Notothenia rossii | reverse complement strand
GGGGGTCCTCACCTCCTCTAGGGGGGTCCGGGGGCATGCTCCCCAGGGAAGATTTATTTTTAAATGTTGAAGTTAAAGCATCAATCTGGTGCACTTTGAGAGCAACATGGAGAGATCTATGGATACATCTCTCAACACCAGATGAAACAGAACTGGAAGCAGATTTATTTTCTTTATGGATATTTTACAAATCACTCCCCTTTCAAACTCTATTCTTGTTTATTAATATCAACTTGTTTTACTGTCATATAGTATTTTATACCTGTTTACTTTATTCTCTTGTTTTGTTATAACTATAATGATCATATAAAGATGTGCCTTTACCTCACTGGTTGGAGAAAAAGCTTCTTATATTCGTTAGCATAGCTAGCTAACCAGATGCTAATAACAACAAAGGTATTGACTGTATGATCAGTATGACAGATGAACAGATCGTCACTGGGTTTACAACTAAAGACACAGCCATGCAGACACTGCGGCATGTGTACGGCTCCTTATCTGAAGTGCCGGAGAGACGTTCTGGTGCTCTCCGGCAGCACTACACCCCTGTCAGACGAGACATATACCGTAATGACACGCTAGGCTCGTGTTGTGTTCAAGGACCCTGACCTTGGCCAGGAAAAACAGGCACTCGCTTGTTTACAAAGACCCCCATCACCCCAGCCACAAACTGTTCAGCCTGCTGCCGTCTGGCAGGCGTTACCGCAGCACAAGACAAGAACAACCAGATTCAGTGACAGCTTCATCTCGCAGGCAATAAGACTGTTAAACAACTGAACTGCTGAAACAATTTCATATCATTCATCTGCTACTTAGTAATTATTATCTATTATCTAATATATCATTCCAATAACTTCTATATAGACTCATATTGCTCTATTACACTTTTAAAAAACAACTATTTTTCTTTTTTGTATTACTTTAAAATACTTAATATTGTTTTTAATCCTGTTTGCTTATCTGTATTATTGTGTTGCATTGGTGCAGAAGCCTGTAGCCTAAGATTTTCAACGACATAATTACTCTGTAGCTATGTTAGTTTGACTAATAAAGAACCTTGAACCTTTAATTATTTTGCGGTCTAGATTTCTTATTTTTTTTCTTTTTTGCGTGTGTTTATAAGTTACCTCGAGGGCCGTATCAAATTGTCTCTCAGGCCGTATACGGCCCGGGGGCCGGAGGCTCCCCACCCCTGCTGTAGATCATAGTAAATCATAAGTTTAGATTAGAGTCCTCTCTCCGCCCTGCAGGTTAACAGAGTTTGAGGACACGCCCACCAGTCAGCTGACCATCGATGAGTTCATGAAGGTCGATCTGGAGCAGGAATGTGATCCGCCCTCCTTCACTGCCTCAAAGCACAAAGCCAAGATGCAGCAGGTAAATCACTGGGGTTCTGATTGGCTGCTGCCAGATGAGTTCACAAAGATCCAACTGATCATGTTACTCTCTTCTTCTTCTTCTGCAGCTGGAACACGAGCTGGCCAGGAAACTAGATGAGGTTGAAGGTCAGTTTCTTTCTCTACCCAGAGATCCTTTTAGGACACACCAGAGATAACTGTAGTGATCATTTAGGACTCTAGAGAGCACTCTAGTGATCATTTAAGACTCTAGAGAGAACTGTAGGGATCATTCAGGACTCCAGAGAGAGAACTATAGAGATCATTCAGGACTCTAGAGAGAGAACTGTAGAGATCATTCAGGACTCCAGAGAGAGAACTATAGAGATCATTCAGGACTCCAGAGAGAGAACTGTAGAGATCATTCAGGACTCTAGAGAGAGAACTGTAGAGATCATTCAGGACTCCAGAGAGAGAACTATAGAGATCATTCAGGACTCTAGAGAGAGAACTGTAGAGATCATTCAGGACTCCAGAGAGAGAACTGTAGAGATCATTCAGGACTCCAGAGAGAGAACTGTAGAGATCATTCAGGACTCCAGAGAGAGAACTGTAGAGATCATTCAGGACTCCAGAGAGAGAACTGTAGAGATCATTCAGGACTCCAGAGAGAGAACTGTAGAGATCATTCAGGACTCTAGAGAGAGAACTGTAGAGATCATTCAGGACTCTAGAGAGAACTGTAGGGATCATTCAGGACTCTAGAGAGAGAACTGTAGAGATCATTCAGGACTCTAGAGAGAACTATAGAGATCATTCAGGAATCTAGAGAGAGAACTGTAGAGATCATTCAGGACTCTAGAGAGAGAACTGCAGAGATCATTCAGGACTCTAGAGAGAGAACTGTAGAGATCATTCAGGACTCCAGAGAGAGAACTGTAGAGATCATTCAGGACTCTAGAGAGAGAACTGTAGAGATCATTCAGGACTCCAGAGAGAGAACTGTAGAGATCATTCAGGACTCCAGAGAGAGAACTGTAGAGATCATTCAGGACTCCAGAGAGAGAACTGTAGAGATCATTCAGGACTCTAGAGAGAGAACTGTAGAGATCATTCAGGACTCTAGAGAGAGAACTGTAGAGATCATTCAGGACTCCAGAGAGAGAACTGTAGAGATCATTCAGGAATCTAGAGAGAGAACTGTAGAGATCATTCAGGACTCTAGAGAGAGAACTGTAGAGATCATTCAGGACTCTCGAGAGAACTGTAGAGATCATTCAGGACTCTAGAGAGAGAACTGTAGAGATCATTCAGGACTCTAGAGAGAACTGTAGAGATCATTCAGGACTCCAGAGAGAGAACTGTAGAGATCATTCAGGAGTCTAGAGAGAACTGTAGAGATCATTCAGGACTCCAGAGAGAGAACTGTAGAGATCATTCAGGACTCTAGAGAGAGAACTGTAGAGATCATTCAGGACTCTAGAGAGAGAACTGTAGAGATCATTCCGGACTCCAGAGAGAGAACTGTAGAGATCATTCAGGACTCCAGAGAGAGAACTGTAGAGATCATTCAGGAGTCTAGAGAGAACTGTAGAGATCATTCAGGACTCCAGAGAGAGAACTGTAGAGATCATTCAGGACTCTAGAGAGAACTGTAGAGATCATTCAGGACTCCAGAGAGAGAACTGTAGAGATCATCCAGGACTCTAGAGAGAACTGTAGAGATCCTTCAGGACTCCAGAGAGAGAACTGTAGAGATCATTCAGGACTCTAGAGAGAACTGTAGAGATCATTCAGGACTCCAGAGAGAGAACTGTAGAGATCATTCAGGACTCTAGAGAGAACTGTAGAGATCATTCAGGACTCCAGAGAGAGAACTGTAGAGATCATTCAGGAGTCTAGAGAGAACTGTAGAGATAATTCAGGACTCCAGAGAGAGAACTGTAGAGATCATTCAGGACTCTAGAGAGAGAACTGTAGAGATCATTCAGGACTCTAGAGAGAGAACTGTAGAGATCATTCAGGACTCCAGAGAGAGAACTGTAGAGATCATTCAGGACTCCAGAGAGAGAACTGTAGAGATCATTCAGGAGTCTAGAGAGAACTGTAGAGATCATTCAGGACTCCAGAGAGAGAACTGTAGAGATCATTCAGGACTCTAGAGAGAACTGCAGAGATCATTCAGGACTCTAGAGAGAGAACTGTAGAGATCATTCAGGACTCTAGAGAGAACTGTAGAGATCATTCAGGACTCCAGAGAGAGAACTGTAGAGATCATTCAGGAGTCTAGAGAGAACTGTAGAGATCATTCAGGACTCCAGAGAGAGAACTGTAGAGATCATTCAGGACTCTAGAGAGAGAACTGTAGAGATCATTCAGGATTCCAGAGAGAACTGTAGAGATCATTCAGGACTCCAGAGAGAGAACTGTAGAGATCATTCAGGACTCTAGAGAGAGAACTGTAGAGATCATTCAGGACTCCAGAGAGAGAACTGTAGAGATCATTCAGGACTCTAGAGAGAGAACTGTAGAGATCATTCAGGACTCTAGAGAGAGAACTGTAGAGATCATTCAGGACTCCAGAGAGAGAACTGTAGAGATCATTCAGGACTCCAGAGAGAGAACTATAGAGATCATTCAGGACTCCAGAGAGAGAACTATAGAGATCATTCAGGACTCCAGAGAGAGAACTGTAGAGATCATTCAGGACTCCAGAGAGAGAACTGTAGAGATCATTCAGGACTCTAGAGAGAGAACTGTAGAGATTATTCAGGACACTTTAGAGGCAACTAAAAGAAGGATTGAGGACACTTTAAAGCGAGGAATTATTTAAAACTAAAACCCTTGTCCTTTCAGGAGAGATCAGCTGCTACAAAGACGAGATTGAGAGTGAGCTGGAGAAGAGCCGCCCTAAACTGAGAGGAATCTATGCCGCCTACGCCAAAGAAATTGGTTCGTACTGATTCTAAGTCAAGAAACTCTCCCGCAAAATCTAGAACATCCATCAAACCTTTACTCCTCCATTTTCAGACCCGGAAGACGCCGAGTTGTTGTCCCTGACCTCTGAACCCGAGGTGCCGGAGGTCGAGGAGGCAGAGCTCAATGCCGCCGCCCAACACCTGACACAGACCTTCCTGAACCAGGTGATCCATGAGGAAGACAGGCATGATAAGAAGGCCGATGACAGCGAGCAGGGGGCGGGGCCGGAGAACGAGGGGGCGGGACCTCAGCGTCTGGCCGCCCCTTTGGCCGTCATCCTGGGACAGCTGCCGAGCGCCGCCAGCCTCAGCCTCCAGAAGACCTTCCAGACCTTCGGCGAGGAAACAGGCGGGAAACCAGACGGTAAGAATCGCCGGCATAGACAAAGCTAATGCATGCTACAAAGAGCTCTGGTGGAATCACAACACAGACATAGATATTTTTTATAATTTAAGAGTAAATGACTTGGACAGAGAGCGAGTAATAGCTTTAAAAATAAATGTAGGTTGAAAAATGGTTGACTTCGCTTCAATCACAAAAGTACAAATCGATGTGTTGGGATGGATCCTAGCACTGGCACTTTGTTTATGACACAAAGGTGAATGATGTTCATCTGTCTCTGCGGTTTCACAGATGAGCAGTCTGAGAGTGGAGAGCTGGACCTGAAGGATATTGATGATCAGGAAATTGATAAGGTCAGTCCATCAATTATGCTGTACCACAGACTCTCATAGACTTCTCAACAATCTGAGGTAATAAAGAGAGAGAGAGAAGTAGGAACATTTCCTCATAGCCTTCTATACAATCTGAGGTAATAAAGAGAGAGAGAGAAGTAGGAACATTTCCTCATAGCCTTCTATACAATCTGAGGTAATAAAGAGAGAGAGAGAAGTAGGAACATTTCCTCATAGCCTTCTATACAATCTGAGGTAATAAAGAGAGAGAGAGAAGTAGGAACATTTCCTCATAGACTTCTCTATAATCTGAGGTAATAAAGAGAGAGAGAAGTAGGAGCATTTCCTCATAGACTTCTCTACAATCTGAGGTAATAAAGAGAGAGAGAAGTAGGAACATTTCCTCATAGACTTCTATACAATCTGAGGTAATAAAGAGAGAAGTAGGAACATTTCCTCATAGACTTCTCTACAATCTGAGGTAATAAAGAGAGAGAGAAGTAGGAACATTTCCTCATAGACTTCTATACAATCTGACGTAATAAAGAGAGAGAGAAGTAGGAACATTTCCTCATAGACTTCTCTACAATCTGAGTTAATAAAAAGAGAAGTAGGAACATTTCCTCATGGACTTCTATACAATCTGAGGTAATAAAGAGAGAGAGAAGTAGGAACATTTCCTCATAGACTTCTCTACAATCTGAGGTAATAAAGAGAGAGAAGTAGGAACATTTCCTCATAGACTTCTATACAACCTGAGGTAATAAAGAGAGAGAGAGAAGTAGGAACATTTCCTCATAGACTTCTATTCAATCTGAGGTAATAAAGAGAGAGAGAAGTAGGAACATTTCCTCATGGACTTCTATATAATCTGAGGTAATAAAGAGAGAGAAGTAGGAACATTTCCTCATAGACTTCTCTACAATCTGAGGTAATAAAGAGAGAAGTAGGAACATTTCCTCATAGACTTCTCTACAATCTGAGTTAATAAAGAGAGAAAGAAGTAGGAACATTTCCTCATAGACTTCTCTACAATCTGAGGTAACAAAGAGAGAGAGAGAAGTAGGAACATTTCCTCATAGACTTCTCTACAATCTGAGGTAATAAAGAGAGAAGTAGGAACATTTCCTCATAGACTTCTCTACAATCTGAGTTAATAAAGAGAGAGAGGAGTAGGAACATTTCCTCATAGACTTCTTTACAATCTGAGGTAATAAAGAGAGAGAGAAGTAGGAACATTTCCTCATAGACTTCTCTACAATCTGAGGTAATAAAGAGAGAGAGAAGTAGAAACATTTCCTCATAGACTTCTCTACAATCTGAGGTAATAAAGAGAGAGAGAAGTAGGAACATTTCCTCATAGACTTCTCTACAATCTGAGGTAATAAAGAGAGAGAGAAGTTGGAACATTTCCTCATAGACTTCTCTACAATCTGAGGTAATAAAGAGAGAGAGAGAAGTTGGAACATTTCCTCATAGACTTCTCTACAATCTGAGGTAATAAAGAGAGAGAGAAGTAGGAACATTTCCTCATAGACTTCTCTACAATCTGAGGTAATAAAGAGAGAGAGAAGTTGGAACATTTCCTCATAGACTTCTCTACAATCTGAGGTAATAAAGAGAGAGAGAGAAGTTGGAACATTTCCTCATAGACTTCTCTACAATCTGAGGTAATAAAGAGAGAGAGAAGTAGGAACATTTCCTCATAGATTTCTCTACAATCTGAGGTAATAAAGAGAGAGAGAAGTAGGAACATTTCCTCATAGACTTCTCTACAAACTGAGGTAATAAAGAGAGAGAGAAGTAGGAACATTTCCTCATAGACTTCTATACAATCTGAGGTAATAAAGAGAGAGAGAAGTAGGAACATTTCCTCATAGACTTCTCTACAATCTGAGGTAATAAAGAGAGAGAGAAGTTGGAACATTTCCTCATAGACTTCTCTACAATCTGAGGTAATAAAGAGAGAGAGAAGTTGGAACATTTCCTCATAGATTTCTCTACAATCTGAGGTAATAAAGAGAGAGAGAGAAGTAGGAACATTTCCTCATAGACTTCTATACAATCTGAGGTAATAAAGAGAGAGAGAAGTAGGAACATTTCCTCATAGACTTCTCTACAATCTGAGGTAATAAAGAGAGAGAGAAGTTGGAACATTTCCTCATAGACTTCTCTACAATCTGAGGTAATAAAGAGAGAGAGAAGTAGGAACATTTCCTCATAGACTTCTATACAATCTGAGGTAATAAAGAGAGAGAGAAGTAGGAACATTTCCTCATAGACTTCTCTACAATCTGAGGTAATAAAGAGAGAGAGAGAAGTAGGAACATTTCCTCATACACTTCTATACAATCTGAGGTAATAAAGAGAGAGAGAAGTAGGAACATTTCCTCATAGACTTCTATACAATCTGAGGTAATAAAGAGAGAGAGAAGTAGGAACATTTCCTCATAGACTTCTATACAATCTGAGGTAATAAAGAGAGGGAGAAGTAGGAACATTTCCTCATAGACTTCTCTACAATCTGAGGTAATAAAGAGAGAGAGAGAAGTGGGAACATTTCCTCATAGACTTCTCTACAATCTGAGGTAATAAAGAGAGAGAGAAGTAGGAACATTTCCTCATAGACTTCTCTACAATCTGAGGTAATAAAGAGAGAGAGAGAAGTAGGAACATTTCCTCATAGACTTCTCTACAATCTGAGGTAATAAAGAGAGAGAGAGAAGTAGGAACATTTCCTCATAGACTTCTCTACAATCTGAGGTAATAAAGAGAGAGAGAGAAGTGGGAACATTTCCTCATAGACTTCTATACAATCTGAGGTAATAAAGAGAGAGAGAGAAGTAGGAACATTTCCTCATAGACTTCTCTACAATCTGAGGTAATAAAGAGAGGGAGAAGTAGGAACATTTCCTCATAGACTTCTCTACAATCTGAGGTAATAAAGAGAGAGAGAGAAGTAGGAACATTTCCTCATAGACTTCTATACAATCTGAGGTAATAAAGAGAGAGAGAGAAGTGGGAACATTTCCTCATAGACTTCTATACAATCTGAGGTAATAAAGAGAGAGAGAGAAGTAGGAACATTTCCTCATAGACTTCTATACAATCTGAGGTAATAAAGAGAGAGAGAGAAGTAGGAACATTTCCTCATAGACTTCTCTACAATCTGAGGTAATAAAGAGAGAGAGAGAAGTAGGAACATTTCCTCAAAGACTTCTATACAATCTGAGGTAATAAAGAGAGAGAGAGAAGTAGGAACATTTCCTCATAGACTTCTATACAATCTGAGGTAATAAAGAGAGAGAGAGAAGTAGGAACATTTCCTCATAGACTTCTATACAATCTGAGGTAATAAAGAGAGAGAGAGAAGTAGGAACATTTCCTCATAGACTTCTCTACAATCTGAGGTAATAAAGAGAGAGAGAGAAGTAGGAACATTTCCTCAAAGACTTCTATACAATCTGAGGTAATAAAGAGAGAGAGAGAAGTAGGAACATTTCCTCATAGACTTCTATACAATCTGAGGTAATAAAGAGAGAGAGAGAAGTAGGAACATTTCCTCATAGACTTCTATACAATCTTTATTGTGAACATTTCTTGCTGCAGTACATCCTGAATGATCGGGAGGTCGAGGTGAAGACTGAGCTATGGATGAAACAGAACGCAGAGTACCTGAAGGAGCAGAAAGGTAGTTTTTCTTCTTCTTCTTCTTCTTCTTCTTCTTCTTCTTCTTCTTCTTCTTCTTCTTCTTCTTCTTCTTCTTCTTCTTCTTCTGTGGTGTAATGGCTGCCTGTGTATCTGCAGAGAAAGAGGAGAGGATCAGGAAGGAGAAGGAACAGGGGACGTATAAGGAGAAGGTGAGTGAACAGGGTTTCCGGGAAGCTCACCTCATCTTTGATTGGAGCAGGTGAGTGCAGGTGTGTCTACCTGCTGGTGTGTGTGTGTGTGTGTGTGTGTGTGTGTGTGTGTGTGTGTGTGTGTGTGTGTGTGTGTGTGTGTGTGTGTCCGAAGAAGGATCAGGTGTTTCTACCTGCTGATGTGTGTGTCTGTGTGTCTGTAGCCGAAGAAGGCCAAGAGGAAGAAGGATCAGGTGGCGGCGTCCACGGCGGGCGAGGCCATCGAGAGGATGCTGGAGAAGAAGAAGATCTCCAGTAAGATCAACTATGAGGTCCTTCGGGACCTGAACAGCCGCGGGACAGGAAGTGGGGGGGGCAGCAGTCCCAGCAGAGCCTCCCCCCCCCACTCCCCCGACTCGCCCTCCGTTATGAAACAACTCAACCGCCGTCGCAGGAGGACGAGCGACGCTAACCGAGAGCTGGCGGCTAACACTAGCATCATGAGCAAGAGGTTGGTGTTACACAACAGTCAGAATAGGAAGTAACAAACTGATCGACCCCTGATGACCCCTGATGAATGTCGTCTCCTTTTTTCAGGGTCCGCCTCCTCCTGTCCTCAACCTCAAAGAAGAAGAAACCTGCCGTCCAGGTGATGTCATTCACATGTCCTGACCAATCAGAGCACTCTGTTTCACATAGTCAATAAACACACAGATAATAACAAAACCAATACATTAGACAGGGGGCAATCACTGTATGATTACTACCACATTACACAGGGGGCAATCACTGTATGATTACTACCACATTACACAGGGGGCAATCACTGTATGATTACTACCACATTACACAGGGGGCAATCACTGTATGATTACTACCACATTACACAGGGGGCAATCACTGTATGATTACTACCACATTACACAGGGGGCAATCACTGTATGATTACTACCACATTACACAGGGGGCAATCACTGTATGATTACTACCACATTACACAGGGGGCAATCACTGTATGATTACTACCACATTACACAGGGGGCAATCACTGTATGATTACTACCACATTACACAGGGGGCAATCACTGTATGATTACTACCACATTACACAGGGGGCAATCACTGTATGATTACTACCACATTACACAGGGGGCAATCACTGTATGATTACTACCACATTACACAGGGGGCAATCACTGTATGATTACTACCACATTACACAGGGGGCAATCACTGTATGATTACTACCACATTACACAGGGGGCAATCACTGTATGATTACTACCACATTACACAGGGGGCAATCACTGTATGATTACTACCACATTACACAGGGGGCAATCACTGTATGATTACTACCACATTACACAGGGGGCAATCACAGTATGAATACTACCACATTACACAGGGGGCAATCACAGTATGAATACTACCACATTACACAGGGGGCAATCACTGTATGATTACTACCACATTACACAGGGGGCAATCACAGTATGAATACTACCACATTACACAGGGGGCAATCACTGTATGATTACTACCACATTACACAGGGGGCAATCACAGTATGAATACTACCACATTACACAGGGGGCAATCACTGTATGATTACTACCACATTACACAGGGGGCAATCACAGTATGAATACTACCACATTACACAGGGGGCAATCACAGTATGAATACTACCATGCTGTGAATGGATCTGGCCCTTCCTACATCCAGGACATGGTTAAACCGTACACCCCAGCACGTGCACTCCGCTCTGCATCAGCCAAACAGCTCGCTGCACCCGCACTGCGAGGGGGACCCAAGTTCCCATCAGCAGAAACACGTGGGTTTGCTATCCTGGCTCCAAAATGGTGGAATGAGCTCCCCATTGAAATCAGGACAGCAGAAAGCTTACACATCTTCTTCAGACTGAAAACTCATCTCTTTGGACTCCACTTCCAGAGATAGAATTACTAACAAAGCACTTATATACTAATAAAGGGCTGGCTTTCTAAAGCCAGTTGAGTAGCACTTGAAATGTTTGGCTCTATGAAACCTGATGAACTTATATGATTCTGTTTTCTTCAAGGTTGTATCTTGTTGGTCGAATGAACTTATTGTAAGTCTCTCTGGATAAAAGCCTCAGCCACATGTGATGTAATGTAATTGTTTTTCTCAGGCAGGGAACGCTGTCACCATGACAACAGATGCATCACCTGAGGCCTCCTGCCCCACCGCTGCCCCCCCGTTTGTAGACCAGGACCAGCAGGAGGAGGGAGAGGAGGTGGAGGAAGAGGAGGAAGAGGAGGAAGAGGAGCAGGAGGTGCAGGAAGTGGAGGAGGAAGAGTGTGTCAGCGCTCTGCAGCTCGTAGGAGGTCCGTCCAGGCTTTTATTTTGAAAAACTAGATTGTGTTATTCTGTTTTATTTTCAATGTGTTTCCTTGCAGGATGTGAAGAGATATATATTACAGACATTATAGTTGTTCAGTCAAATATAAAAACCTGAACCTGATCCTGTTTTCAGATTACGGCTGCGAGGAGGACGAGATGAGTTTCGACCTGCAGTGATGGAGGTCACCTGACCCTCACCTGCAGTGATGGAGGTCACCTGACCCTCACCTGGAGTGATGGAGGTCACCTGACCCTCGCCTGGAGTGATGGAGGTCACCTGACCCTCACCTGGAGTGATGGAGGTCACCTGACCCTCGCCTGGAGTGATGGAGGTCACCTGACCCTCACCTGACCTGATGAAGGTCACCTGACCCTCACCTGGAGTGATGGAGGTCACCTGACCCTCGCCTGGAGTGATGGAGGTCACCTGACCCTCACCTGACCCTCACCTGGAGTGACGGAGGTCACCTGAACCTCACCTTGAGTGACGGAGGTCACCTGACCCTCGCCTGGGTTATGGCTAGAAAGGATCCGTCTTGTGTAAAACTCTAGCGAGAGTTTGGCTGAAAGTCACGTGGCTGAATGTTTACGTTTGGCAGGCAGCCTTTCAGTTACGATCGTTAACATCAGTGGGCCACAGCAAATGATGATGAGAAGCTAAACTATCTATTAATGATGTCAATTACAGGGAGTGTGATTGTTGAAATAGGGTGTTAGCGGTCTTGCTGGTGTTCAAAGAAGAATGACAACACTGTAGATCACCAACACTATGGTTTATTTTTTATTCACAGGCAAGTCAACGTTGTCGCAGTAAAAGTCCCAAGATAGCTCCTGGTGCAATAAAACGTTCTCTTGCAGTGTTTTACTATTAAGTCTGATGTTTCTCTATTCATATTGCTACTGCATTAATGTGTATGTTGCATCATGTTACTGCTGGAGATGTGTTTCCGAGCCGCTCCGATTACAACGAGAGTTACAACAAGAACGTGACCTCATATTTACACTAGACGGATCCTTTCTAGCCCTAACCCCTCGCCTGGAGTGATGGAGGTCACCTGACCCTCACCTGGAGTGATGGAGGTCACCTGACCCTCACCTGGAGTGATGGAGGTCACCTGACCCTCACCTGGAGTTGTTTATATTGTAAAAAAGCTCTAGCTATAGATGCGTCTGTATTTTTATATGAATGTTGATATGACATCACTCCCTCCTGAAGCAGCTTCCTGCGGTTTCAACCGTTTTATACGTGTATTTTGTGTAGTTTGTGTATTTTGTGTAGTTTGTGTATTTTGTGTACTAAGTGTAGTTTGTGTACTATGTGTATTTTCACTTTAATGAACTTCCTGGGATAAAAAAAAAGATGTATTTACAAAAATGGTGAAAATAAAACTCATCGTGTTGATGTTACCTTTTATTTCATATCATCTATTCTTCTACATCATATTCAGTCATTCCAGTCCTGATGCTAAGCTAGGCTAACTGTTTCCAAAGCTTCCAGTCCTGATGCTAAGCTAGGCTAACTGTTTCCAAAGCTTCCAGTCCTGATGCTTCGGCCCATCTACACTACAGGCATGAAAAAATCTTGGAGCTGGGCGTGTCTGAAGCTTGGCGATTTTTTGCGAGCAACCAATCACATGAATCTCCCGCCCCCGACATACAAAGCAATAGCAATATTAAAACGAAGTAAACTGGATATAAACTCTCCAAACAGGCGAAAAAACTATCAGTTTCACCCACTGTCTCTGCCACCTCCCTCCATGCCTGGTTCCTCCGGTTTGTATCCCGGTAAATAGTTCCGGTCGTAAAGAACCGGGTGATTTGCTACCGTAATATCTCGTTTGGAATATGAGGAAATGAACTGCGGTCTGGCTCTCCCAGCTTGCACGCGGTTTGATTGGCTGCGCTTGCACTGGCGGGATTTGCATAAACGGGATTTGATTGGCTGATGCCAAGCATCGAGCCTCAAAAGTTGAACAATGTTCAACTTTTGATGCCGATAGATGCTCGTGATGCTTGCAAAGCCATGCTCCCCACAATGCAGTTCGGCGAAGATTAAAAATCTTCTACGTCACCCCATTCAAGTGAATGGGCGAAGCGTTGAAAGCATTTTTTGATGCCTGTAGTGTAGACGTAACTGTTTCCAAAGCTTCCAGTCCTGACGCTAAGCTAGGCTAACTGTTTTCAAAGCTTCCAGTCCTGATGCTAAGCTAGGCTAACTGTTTCCAAAGCTTCCAGTCCTGACGATAAGCGAGGCTAACTGTTTTCAAAGCTTCCAGTCCTGATGCTAAGCTAGGCTAACTGTTTCCAAAGCTTTCAGTCCTGATGCTAAACTAGGTGCTTCCAATACTGACGCTAAGCTAGGCTAACTGTTTCCAAAGCTTTCAGCCCTGATGCTAAACTAGGCCCGTCTACACTACAGGCATCAAAAAATCTTGAAGCTGGGCGTGTCTGAAGCTTGGCGATTTTTTGCGAGCAACCAATCACATGAATCTCCCGCCCCCGACATACGAAGCAATAGCAATGTTAAAACGAAGTAAACTAGATATAAAATCTCCAAACAGGCGAAAAAACTGTCAGTTTCACCCACTGTCTCTGCCACCTCCCTCCATGCCTTGTTCCTCCGGTTTGTATCCCGGTAAATAGTTCTGGTCGTAAAGAACCGGGTGATTTGCTACCGTAATATCTCGTTTGGAATATGAGGAAATGAACTGCGGTCTGGCTCTCCCAGCTTGCACGCGGTTTGATTGGCTGCGCTTGCACTGGCGGGATTTGCATAAACGGGATTTCATTGGCTGATGCCAAGCATCGAGCCTCAAAAGTTGAACATTGTTCAACTTTTGATGCTGATAGATGCTCGTGATGCTCGCAAAGCCATGCCATGCTCCCCACAATGCAGTTCGGCGAAGATTCAAAATCTTCTACGTCACCCCATTCAAGTGAATGGGCGAAGCGTTGAAAGCATTTTTTGATGCCTGTAGTGTAGACGTAACTGTTTCCCCTGCAGAGGTCTCAGAGATTAGACATGTAACAGCAGACATACAACAGGGGGATTGTATATTTTTTTAATGTGTAGTTTAAATCCCCCCTGCTTCTTCTTCTTCTTCTTCTTCTTTTCTTTAATGGCGAATCGCTTCCACTTGGAGCATATATCGCCACCTACTGTTTAGTTATTAAATGTTCATATTAAATCCTTGTCCTCAGACCAGTGCTTTTGAGGAATTTGAAGATCAGCTTGTTTGCTTCATTTCTTGATTTACTTTCGTATATTGACTTGAAATCCATGTCCTTGATGTTGAGTTGTTCCAGTGCAGTTTTCAGAATGAATCTTTGTCTGTTATAATCCGGGCAGCTAAAAAATACATGATGTATTGTCTCTGGTTGTTGGCAACCATCACAATTGCCATTTGGATGTTTTCCAATCAGATGCAGTGATGAGTTTAGTCCAGAGTGTCCCAATTTTATCCTGCTGTTAATGCTCTGCTCTCTTCTACTACTCCCCCACGTGCTTCCTGTTCCTACTTCCCTTTGTATCTGGTATAAATGTCTTCCTTTGGTGTTACTGTCCCATAGTCTTTGCCATTGTTGCTTGATAACCACTTTTGTAAAAGATTTGACTTCTGCTCTACTGATGGGTACCATAATATCAATCTGGTTTGCTTTCAAACCACATTTTGCCAGTTGATCCACTACTTCATTCCCTCTAATGCCCACATGCGCTGGAACCCACACAAATTGAACAACAATTCCCAGATGAACTAACCTAAACATGCTTTGTAACATTTCATGTAAAATATCCTGACGACATTCTGAAGAGAAGTTGTTTATACTCTCCAGAGCTGGAGTCAGAGCAAATGACCACTCGCATTGGCTGTATTTCCTCTACCCACTGAAGTGCTAGAGAGATAGCCATCATCTCTACTGTATATACTGCAATGTGATCACTCACTCGCTTTCCCACTTTGACTTTTAACTCAGGAACATAAAATGCACAACTAGTTAGACCATTTTCTGGATTTTTGGATCCATCAGTAAATATTTTTATAAAGTGCCCATATTGTTCATGTAGAACAGTGTTCACATAAGCCCGTACATTGAATTTGTTTTTCATTGAATGTACCCGTTTCAATAATGATAGATCTACTATAGGTTGAGGTAGCAACCATGGTGGAACAGCTGATCACAACACCTTCAGACTAATATTCCATTCTTTAACTTTGAATTCCTTACATATTTCCGAAACACAAACACAAAAACTTTCTTTTTTAATGTTGTTACTTTCCCAACTTGTTTGTACAGTTTGTTTCGTAGGGTGAGTATCTTTATGACCCTGTAGATTTGCCCAGTAATTAACAATTAACTGCTTTCTCCTCAAAGAAATTGGTACTTCTCCGACCTCTACCTGAAGTGCCGACACTGGTGTAGATCTGACTGCCCCCCCCCACAGCATATCCTTAGTGCTTGTGCCTGGACTCTGTCTCTTTGAGAAGAGTATGCAGCTGACCCATACACTATTAGTCCGTATTCTATGACTGATCTAATTAAGGCCGTGTACACGTTCCTCAAAGCAGATTTATCAGCCCCCCACTCAGTGCCTGCCAAGCACCTCATAACATTTAAAACCCTTTTACATTTATCTACTACTTTATCAATGTGAGTTCTCCATGTGACTCTCTCGTCCAACCATATTCCCAGAAACGTAAATGTCTTCACTTTCTTTAGATCTTGTCCATAAAGTGTTAACCTAACCTCCTCACCTATCCTTTTCCTCGTTACAAATAAAGTTTCAGTTTTTTCCACCGACAATCTAAACCCCCATGTCAGAGACCAGCTTTCTATTTCCCTAATGGCTTCCTGAATCTTAGCTACAATATATTTTACATTTCTGCCCCTTTTCCAAATGGCTCCATCGTCTGCAAAAAGTGACTTACCAATATCAGATCCTACTTGTGTGTATATATCATTGATCATGATAGAAAATAAAAGAGGACTGATGACACTCCCCTGCGGAGTTCCATTTTCAACTTCATGCCTGCGAGAATATGACTTGCCAACTCGGACTCTGATGGCACGGCCAAACGAAACATCCATAATTACATACATTACCTCGCAGACCCATGATGTCCAGTTTTATTAATAACCCTTCCTTCCACATCATATCGTAAGCTTTTTCCACATCAAAGGATACAGCTACAACACACTCCTTGTTCGCTTGGGCTTTCCTGACTTCAGACTCCAGGCACAGCAGTGGATCTAAAGTACTCCGCCCTCTTCTAAACCCACTCTGATAAGGAGTCATTAGTTCATTTTTCTCAATGTGGTATGTTAGCCTTTCTGTTATCATTCTTTCCATAACTTTACACAAGTGTGATGTCAGAGCTATAGGCCTATAACTGCCTGGACTGCTTGGATCTTTCCCAGGTTTCCTAATAGGAATAATGACTGACTCTTTCCAGATTATTGGCAGCTTCCCTTTCTCCCAGATCTTATTGCACATCTCCAGAAGCTTTCCTAATGCAAAATCACTTCATTTGGTCAACATTATATAACATACATTATCTTTCCCAGGAGCAGTCATTTTACACTTACTTAATGCTCTTCTCAACTCTTGAATAGAGAAAGGTATATTTACAACACTCTGCGACGAATGTCTTTCTTCATATACATTAGGATGTTCATCTAACACTTCCTGCCTCCTGGTCTTACCTTCTTCTGTCAAATGTTCAGAAGAATGAACTTTGACAACATTTTCTAGCTAGAATTTCTGCCTTCTCCAAAGCACCAGTGGCAACTTCCCCTCCAATCTCTAACACTGGCAGGTTACTCTGCTGTCTTATTCCCCTCATCTTCTTAACCATTCCCCATACTTTATCTAATGGTGTAGTTCTCCCAATACTTGAACAGAATCCTCTCCAACACTCCCTTGTTGCTCTTTTAACAATGTTCCTTACCTGAGCCTGTGCCTTTTTAGATTCTAATAAATGATGTAATGAATGTCTTTCTTAACTTTCCAAACAGCCTGATTTTGTTTGGATTGCATCATTACAGTCTTTGTTCCACCACGGTACCATCTTAACACATTTACCAAGTTTCCCAGTTTTATTCCCAATAGTTTGATTAGCGCTTTTAATTATATTTGAAGTAAATTGCTCATTTATTTCATCAATACTTTCTGCCATATCAATCTGATCCAATTCATTATCGCACAATTTAGCAAACATCTCCCAATTTGCTTTAGAAAAAGTCCATCTCATGATACCGTCTAGCTCAACCACATGATTTATATCAAACTTGATTATAATTGGAAGATGATCACTCCCAATACTGTTATCTGCCAATACTTCCCAACTGCTACCAGAAGCTAATTCACTTGATCCAAGAGTTAGGTCGATCGCAGACTCTGTTCCATCTCTAACATGGAGTCTTGTACCTCGCCCATTATTTAAACAAACTAATTCCTTTGCCTCCATTAAGTCCTCCACCACCTGTCCGTTGTAATCTGTTGATCTCCCTCCCCACATTGTATCATGTGCATTAAAATCACCACACCATATTATTTCATTTCCTTGGCAAAGACTGTCTAATTCCTCTATTTTGAGTTTATTACATGGATTATAAAAATTCAGGACACTAATTTTCCTTTTATTAATCCAAACTTCTACAACCACTATTTCTAAATCATGACTGTTCTTAAAAGTCAGCTTACTATAAGACATGACTTCTCTGATAAAGATTGCACATCCCCCTCCCTGGCCATCATTTCTATCTTGTCTTATAGCAGTATATCCCCCAATGATGAAGTCCAAATGAGTCTTCAGCCATGTTTCTTGAATACAAATAACGTCTGGTTTTTCTTTTAACTGATATATATAGGTCTTGAATTCTTGTCCATTTGCAATAAGGCTTCTAGCATTCCATTGCAGAATGAGAAAAACCATTCATCTACTCACTAATCTGTGAATCATCATTATTGGGGGCTAGCATTTCATGTATCATTTCAACGGTTATATCCTTTATCCCTAAAAATGCACCTGCTGCCTCCACTATTGTTTTCAGTCTTGACCTCTTTTTTGTTTGTTGTAAAGCAACATTCACCACTTTTCCAATAAAGGCCACAAACTTGTTCTTATTAACAATCAATGCATCCTCTCCTATCACACACTGATGTGAACACTTTGTGGAGCTTTCCTTTGCCTGTGGGAGTTTGGGAAAATCTTTTGAAGAGAACATCATTGATGCTACTTGGGATTTCCTAGCTATGTTTAGTGAAAGCTTTTCTGTTGCTTCAGCATATGAGACTTTGCACTTTGTATCTCTGCACCTCCTTGGCCTTTCTCTGCACTTCACAGCCCTGATACGCAGCACTATGTTCCCACCACAGTTACAACATGTCACCTTAGCACCTGCAGTACAACTACCGTATTCATGTTCCCCCGCACATGTTGGACACCTGGGCTTAGTTGCTTTGCACTCGTCTGCCACATGCCCAAACCTTTGGCACTTAAAGCAGCGCAGAGGTTTAGGGATGAATTCTCTTACTGGAAAGCTCATGCAACCGATCATTATCTTCTGTTGAATTGTTTCTTCAAACTGAAGAAGAACAGACAAACTATCCACTATCTTACCTTGATACCTAGGAAGACGCTTTACTACAGTCACTTTCCCCCCTTTCATTTCTTTCTTGAGTTCTTCTATGCCGATTTCTATGGGAACTCCACTGATAACTCCAAGTATTTTCCCATTTGCTCCAGGAACATGGCATTTAATTCGAACTTCATTCAGGGTCTTCATTTTCAGTAACTTTTCCTGTTGTCTTGCATTAATCAACTCAACCAACATCCGTCCTTTGCTCAGAAATCTTGCTTGTTTTATCGATCCAATTTCTTTGTGAATTGCTTTAGTCAGGGCCACTGGATGTAGCTTAGCTGCGGATTGCTCACCAAACTTCACAATCACTTTCCACTCTTCATTCTCAATCCTTTTCTTTACTTTCTTCAATTCATTCTGTGAATCAGATTCACTAAGACTGTCACTTGACATGTCTATCTTCTTTCTTGAAGTCTTTTTGCTTACTTCATTCCATCCTCCTTCAGATGCACTTTCCATATCCTCCTCTCCAGGACTCAAAGACGCCATTCCACCAGCTGCTCTCAATCTCGCACTCACGTCAACGTTCACTCCAATCTCCGTCTACTCAGTCTCAGCACCCTGCACGACTGCGTCACCGATGTGAGTCAGCCCTCTGGATCTTAAATCCCCCCGACTGCAGCTCTCAGATAAAGACTCCGCCATGTCAGAGCACTAGCTCCCTCAGGTAGATCTTCATCTAGAATGGACATAATAAATGAAATATATCTAATTTGATATAAAATGCAAATCAAAGGCATAGCAACTCGTTTCATCTTCCTGCTCATGTTGGTGTGGAGGGGAATGAACAGGTGGATATTCTGGCCAAACAAACACTCAGAAGTATGAACATAGACATTGAAGTTCCACTCAGCAAAGCGGAGGTTCAAACATTCATACAGAAATATGCACAAGCAACATCTTTGGGACCTTAGTGATACAGGAAGACATCTTTATAACATTCAAAGGTATGTGGGGGATGGAAGGAAGCTGGGGTTTAAAAGAAGGGAGGAAAATGTCATTTCTCGGATGAGAATAGGTCACACAGGTCTCAATCATATATTAAGTATAATAGGAAAGCATCCAACCGGAAAGTGTACACACTGTAGCCAGCCAGAAACTGTTGAGCATGTTTTACTGCTTTGCAGGAAATATAGTACTAAGAGAAATGTGTTTTTCCAGACACTGAAGAAAGCCAAATGCCATGACTTGTCGCTATCAGGACTGTTAGGGAAAACATCAGGCAGTATATATTGTGAGATTATTACATTTCTAAGAGAAATTGATAAATTTAAAATAATCTAGAGTTTTGGTTCTTTGTTTTGTTTCTTTTGTTTATTGTTTTCTGCTTAGTCTCTTGTCCACACTCCAGTCCAATTGGTGGCGGTAATGCACCTACAAGAAGAAGAAGAAGAAGCCGACTCGGAGCTGTCCGACTTCAGGCGAGCTTTTTGAGACCTCCCCCGGCTGCGATCGGCTATTCTCGTCTACTTTCGAGGCGAACCGCAACGCGTCTCAAACAAGCCTGCTAGCTCCCAGCAGCCTCTGCGTGACCGGAAGCCGTGAAGCCTCCATCAGAGAAGAATAAAAAGGTAAACAGCTGATATGCCGTATGTAATAAGGTGACAGCTGATAGTCTGTAATATACCGTATTTAATAACAGCTGATAGTCTCTGTACCGTATTTAATAACAGCTGATAGTCTCTGTACCGTATGTAATAAGGTAACAGCTGATTGTCTGTAATATATGGCTGAACAGACTAACATGCTAACAGACTAACATGCTAACAGACCAACAGACTAACATGCCAACAAACTAACATGCTAACAGACTAACATGCTAACAGACTAACATGCTAACAGACCAACAGACTAACATGCCAACAAACTAACATGCTGCACAGACTAACATGCTAACAGACCAACAGACTAACATGCCAACTAACATGCTAACAGACTAACAGACTAACATGCTAACATGCTAACAGACTAACATGCCAACAGACTAACATGCTAACATGCTAACAGACTAACATGCCAACAGACTAACATGCTAACAGACTAACATGCTAACAGACTAACATGCTAACAGACTAACATGCTAACAGACTAACATGCTAACATGCTAACAGACTAACATGCTAACATGCTAACATGCTAACAGACTAACAGGCCAACAGACTAACATGCTAACAGACTAACATGCTAACATACTAACATGCTAACAGACTAACATGCCAACAGACTAACATGCTAACAGACTAACAGGCCAACAGACTAACATGCTAACAGACTAACAGGCCAACAGACTAACAGGCCAACAGACTAACAGGCCAACAGACTAACAGACTAACATGCCAACAGACTAACAGGCTAACAGACTAACATGCTAACAGGCCAACAGACTAACAGACTAACAGGCTAACAGGCCAACAGACTAACAGGCCAACAGACCAACAGACTAACATGCCAACAGACTAACAGGCTAACAGACTAACAGGCTAACAGACTAACATGCTAACAGACTAACATGCCAACAAACTAACAGACTAACATGCTAACAGACCAACAGACTAACATGCCAACAAACTAACATGCCAACAGACTAACAGACTAACAGGCTAACATGCTAACAGACTAACATGCCAACAGACTAACATGCTAACAGACTAACATGCTAACAGACCAACAGACTAACATGCCAACAGACCAACAGACTAACATGCCAACAAACTAACATGCTAACAGACTAACAGACTAACAGGCTAACATGCTAACAGACTAACAGGCCAACAGACTAACATGCTAACAGACTAACAGGCCAACAGACTAACATGCTAACAGGCTAACATGCTAACAGACTAACAGGCCAACAGACTAACATGCTAACAGACTAACATGCTAACAGACCAACAGACTAACATGCCAACAAACTAACAGACTAACATGCTAACATGCCAACAGACTAACATGCCAACAGACTAACATGCTAATAAACTAACAGACTAACATGCTAACAGACTAACATGCTAACAGACTAACATGCTAACAGACTAACATGCTAACAGACTAACATGCCAACAGACTAACATGCCAACAGACTAACATGCTAATAAACTAACAGACTAACATGCTAACAGACTAACATGCTAACAGGCTAACATGCTAACAGACTAACAGGCCAACAGACTAACAGGCCAACAGACTAACATGCTAACAGGCTAACATGCTAACAGACTAACATGCCAACAGACTAACATGCCAACAGACTAACATGCTAATAAACTAACAGACTAACATGCTAACAGACTAACATGCTAACAGACTAACATGCTAACAGACTAACATGCCAACAGACTAACATGCTAATAAACTAACAGACTAACATGCTAACAGACTAACATGCTAACAGACTAACATGCTAATAAACTAACAGACTAACATGCTAACAGACTAACATGCTAACAGACTAACATGCCAACAGACTAACATGCTAATAAACTAACAGGCTAACATGCTAACAGACTAACATGCCAACAGACTAACATGCTAATAAACTAACAGACTAACATGCTAACAGACTAACATGCTAACAGACTAACATGCTAACAGACCAACAGACTAACATGCCAACAAACTAACAGACTAACAGACTAACAGACTAACATGCTAACAGACTAACATGCTAACAGACTAACATGCTAACAGACCAACAGACTAACATGCTAACAGACTAACATGCTAACAGACTAACATGCTAACAGACTAACAGGCTAACATGCTAACAGACTAACAGGCTAACAGGCTAACAGACCAACAGACCAACAGACTAACAGACTAACATGCTAACAGACTAACAGGCTAACATGCTAACAGACTAACAGGCTAACATGCTAACAGACTAACAGGCTAACATGCTAACAGACTAACAGGCTAACATGCTAACAGACTAACATGCTAACAGGCTAACAGACCAACAGACCAACAGACCAACATGCTAACAGACTAACAGGCCAACAGACTAACATGCTAACAGACTAACATGCTAACAGACTAACATGCTAACAGACCAACAGACTAACATGCTAACAGACTAACATGCTAACAGACTAACAGGCTAACATGCTAACAGACCAACAGACTAACAGACTAACAGGCTAAAATGCTAACAGACTAACAGGCCAACAGACTAACATGCTAACAGACTAACATGCTAACAGACTAACATGCTAACATACTAACATGCTAACAGACTAACAGGCTAACATGCTAACAGACTAACAGGCTAACATGCTAACAGACTAACATGCTAACAGACCAACAGACTAACATGCCAACAGACTAACATGCTAACATACTAACATGCTAACAGACTAACATGCCAACAGACTAACATGCCAACAGACTAACATGCTAACAGACTAACATGCTAACAGACTAACAGGCTAACATGCTAACAGACCAACAGACTAACAGACTAACAGGCTAAAATGCTAACAGACTAACAGGCCAACAGACTAACATGCTAACAGACTAACATGCTAACAGACTAACATGCTAACAGACTAACATGCTAACATACTAACATGCTAACAGACTAACAGGCTAACATGCTAACAGACTAACATGCTAACAGACCAACAGACTAACATGCCAACAGACTAACATGCCAACAGACTAACATGCTAACATACTAACATGCTAACAGACTAACATGCTAACATACTAACATGCTAACAGACTAACAGGCTAACAGGCTAACAGGCTAACATGCTAACAGACTAACAGACCAACAGACTAACATGCTAACAGACTAACATGCTAACAGACTAACATGCCAACAGACTAACATGCTAACAGACTAACATGCCAACAGACTAACATGCTAACAGACTAACATGCTAACAGACTAACATGCTAACAGACTAACAGGCTAACAGGCTAACATGCTAACAGGCTAACAGACTAACATGCTAACAGACTAACATGCTAACAGACTAACATGCTAACAGACTAACATGCTAACAGACTAACAGGCTAACAGGCTAACATGCTAACAGACTAACAGACCAACAGACTAACATGCTAACAGACTAACATGCTAACAGACTAACATGCTAACAGACTAACATGCTAACAGACTAACATGCTAACAGACTAACAGGCTAACAGGCTAACATGCTAACAGACTAACAGACCAACAGACTAACATGCTAACAGACTAACAGGCTAACAGGCTAACAGGCTAACATGCTAACAGACTAACAGACCAACATGCTAACATGCTAACATGCTAACAGACTAACAGACTAACAGACTAACAGACTAACATGCTAACAGACTAACATGCTAAAAGACTAACAGGCTAACAGACTAACATGCTAACAGACTAACAGACCAACAGACTAACATGCTAACAGACTAACAGACTAACAGGCTAACAGGCTAACATGCTAACAGACTAACATGCTAACAGACTAACATGCTAACATGCTAACATGCTAACATGCTAACAGACCAACAGACTAACATGCTAACATGCTAACAAACTAACAGACTAACAGACTAACAGACTAACAGGCTAACAGGCTAACAGGCTAACAGACTAACAGACTAACAGACTAACAGGCTAACATGCTAACAGGCTAACAGACTAACAGACTAACATGCTAACAGACTAAAATGCTAACAGACTAACATGCTAACAAACTAACAGACTAACATGCTAACAGACCAACAGACTAACATGCTAACAGACTAACAGACTAACATGCTAACAGACTAACATGCTAACAGACTAACATGCTAACAGACTAACATGCTAACAAACTAACAGACTAACATGCCAACAAACTAACATGCTAACAAACTAACATGCTAACAGACTAACATGCTAACAAACTAACAGACTAACATGCTAACAGACCAACAGACTAACATGCTAACAGACTAACATGCTAACAGACTAACATGCTAACAGACTAACATGCTAACAGACTAACTTGCTAACAACAGGGTCTGGTATCTAAAGGGTCTGTGGTTAAAGTCAGGAATAACATCAGGAGGGTCTGATATTCAAAACAGGGAGATCTTTATTGTTTCTGTCTGTGATGACGGTTTGATTAATAAAGTGTTGTTGTTTCCAGATGATGAAGAGTAAAGCCGACGAGGAAGAATACTGGAACAGCTCCAAGTACAAAGCCTTCACCTTCGATGATGAAGACGACGAGTTCAGCCGGGTGAGACCTGAGTCAGCGTTATGAGTCCTGAACCCTGACCTGAGTCAGCATCATGAGTCCTGAACCCTGAGTCAGCATTATGAGTCCTGAACCCTGAGTCAGCATTATGAGTCCTGAACCCTGAGTCAGCATTATGAGTCCTGAACCCTGACCTGAGTCAGCATGATGAGTCCTGAACCCTGAGTCAGCATTATGAGTCCTGAACCCTGAGTCAGCATTATGAGTCCTGAACCCTGAGTCAGCATTATGAGTCCTTAACCCTGAGTCAGCATTATGAGTCCTGAACCCTGAGTCAGCATTATGAGTCCTGAACCCTGACCTGAGTCAGCATCATGAGTCCTGAACCCTGAGTCAGCATTATGAGTCCTGAACCCTGACCTGAGTCAGCGTAATGAGTCCTGAACCCTGAGTCAGCATTATGAGACCTGAACCCTGAGTCAGCATTATGAGTCCTGAACCCTGAGTCAGCATTATGAGTCCTGAACCCTGACCTGAGTCAGCATTATGAGTCCTGAACCCTGAGTCAGCATTATGAGTCCTGAACCCTGACCTGAGTCAGCATTATGAGTCCTGAACCCTGAGTCAGCATTATGAGTCCTGAACCCTGAGTCAGCGTCATGAGTCCTGAACCCTGAGTCAGCATTATGAGTCCTGAACCCTGAGTCAGCATTATGAGTCCTGAACCCTGAGTCAGCATTATGAGTCCTGAACCCTGAGTCAGCATTATGAGTCCTGAACCCTGACCTGAGTCAGCATTATGAGTCCTGAACCCTGAGTCAGCATTATGAGTCCTGAACCCTGACCTCAGTCAGCATTATGAGTCCTTAACCCTGAGTCAGCATTATGAGTCCTGAACCCTGAGTCAGTATTATGAGTCCTGAACCCTGAGTCAGCATTATGAGTCCTGAACCCTGAGTCAGCATTATGAGTCCTGAACCCTGAGTCAGCATTATGAGTCCTGAACCCTGAGTCAGCATTATGAGTCCTGAACCCTGAGTCAGCATTATGAGTCCTGAACCCTGAGTCAGCATTATGAGTCCTGAACCCTGAGTCAGCATTATGAGTCCTGAACCCTGAGTCAGCATTATGAGTCCTGAACCCTGAGTCAGCATTATGAGTCCTGAACCCTGAGTCAGCATTATGAGTCCTGAACCCTGAGTCAGCATTATGAGTCCTGAACCCTGAGTCAGCATTATGAGTCCTGAACCCTGAGTCAGCATTATGAGTCCTGAACCCTGACCTGAGTCAGCATTATGAGTCCTGAACCCTGACCTGAGTCAGCATTATGAGTCCTGAACCCTGACCTGAGTCAGCATTATGAGTCCTGAACCCTGACCTGAGTCAGCATTATGAGTCCTAAACCCTGAGTCAGCATTATGAGTCCTGAACCCTGACCTGAGTCAGCATTATGAGTCCTAACCCCTGAGTCAGCGTTATGAGTCCTAACCCCTGAGTCAGCATTATGAGTCCTAAACCCTGACCTGAGTCAGCGTTATGAGTCCTAAACCCTGAGTCAGCATTATGAGTCCTGAACCCTGACCTGAGTCAGCATTATGAGTCCTGAACCCTGACCTGAGTCAGCATTATGAGTCCTGAACCCTGAGTCAGCATTATGAGTCCTAAACCCTGAGTCAGCATCATGAGTCCTGAACCCTGACCTGAGTCAGTATTATGAGTCCTGAACCCTGAGTCAGCATCATGAGTCCTGAACCCTGACCTGAGTCAGCATTATGAGTCCTGAACCCTGAGTCAGCATCATGAGTCCTGAACCCTGACCTGAGTCAGTATTATGAGTCCTGAACCCTGAGTCAGCATTATGAGTCCTGAACCCTGAGTCAGCATTATGAGTCCTGAACCCTGAGTCAGCATTATGAGTCCTGAACCCTGAGTCAGCATTATGAGTCCTGAACCCTGAGTCAGCATTATGAGTCCTGAACCCTGAGTCAGCATTATGAGTCCTGAACCCTGAGTCAGCATGATGAGTCCTAAACCCTGAGTCAGCATTATGAGTCCTGAACCCTGAGTCAGCATTATGAGTCCTGAACCCTTAGTCAGCATTATGAGTCCTGAACCCTGAGTCAGCATTATGAGTCCTGAACCCTGAGTCAGCATTATGAGTCCTGAACCCTGAGTCAGCATGATGAGTCCTAAACCCTGAGTCAGCATGATGAGTCCTAAACCCTGAGTCAGCATTATGAGTCCTGAACCCTGAGTCAGCATTATGAGTCCTTAACCCTGAGTCAGCATTATGAGTCCTGAACCCCGAGTCAGCATGATGAGTCCTAAACCCTGAGTCAGCGTTATGAGTCCTTAACCCTGACCTGAGTCAGCATGATGAGTCCTAAACCCTGAGTCAGCATTATGAGTCCTGAACCCTTTGTCAGCATCATGAGTCCTGAACCCTGAGTCAGCATTATGAGTCCTTAACCCTGACCTGAGTCAGCATGATGAGTCCTAAACCCTGAGTCAGCATTATGAGTCCTAAACCCTGAGTCAGCATTATGAGTCCTTAACCCTGACCTGAGTCAGCATGATGAGTCCTAAACCCTGAGTCAGCATTATGAGTCCTAAACCCTGAGTCAGCATTATGAGTCCTAAACCCTGAGTCAGCATTATGAGTCCTAAACCCTGAGTCAGCATTATGAGTCCTAAACCCTGAGTCAGCATTATGAGTCCTGAACCCTTTGTCAGCGTTATGAGTCCTGAACCCTGAGTCAGCATTATGAGTCCTGAACCCTTTGTCAGCGTTATGAGTCCTGAACCCTGAGTCAGCATTATGAGTCCTGAACCCTTTGTCAGCATTATGAGTCCTGAACCCTTTGTCAGCGTTATGAGTCCTGAACCCTGAGTCAGCGTTATGAGTCCTGAACCCTGAGTCAGCATTATGAGTCCTGAACCCTTTGTCAGCATTATGAGTCCTGAACCCTTTGTCAGCGTTATGAGTCCTGAACCCTGAGTCAGCATTATGAGTCCTGAACCCTGAGTCAGCATTATGAGTCCTGAACCCTGAGTCAGCATTATGAGTCCTGAACCCTGAGTCAGCGTTATGAGTCCTTAACCCTGACCTGAGTCAGCATTATGAGTCCTGAACCCTTTGTCAGCGTTATGAGTCCTGAACCCTGAGTCAGCATTATGAGTCCTGAACCCTTTGTCAGCGTTATGAGTCCTGAACCCTGAGTCAGCATTATGAGTCCTGAACCCTTTGTCAGCGTTATGAGTTCTTCCTCTGTGTTTCAGTTGAAAGAGTCGAAGCAGGCGGTGAACAGCATCCGCCGCCTGGTGGAGGAAGATGATGATGAAGAGGACGTGGAGAAGATCAGCTGGAGCGGAGAGCCTGTGGGGAGTGAGTTCATTATTATTATTATTATTATTATCAACACCTGTGGGCAGTTCTGGGCTGGGATTGTCGCAGCTGAGTTTATGATTTAGTTGGAACGCTGACACTGCTCTCACTCTCTGTTCTCCTACGCACGAAATTCTTTATTATTCCGCCGGGTTATTTTGCGTTGCTTCTCCTCCTGCATTGAACATCGCAGAAAGTTAGTTCAAACATCAAAACGTTCAGCTCGGTCGGGAATCGATGGCTATTACTTTCCTCATTCATAACTTTCATAATTCCAGAGATACATCCCATAATACATCCCATTTTTAACATTGAAGTCAATGGAGAAACTCTTCAGACTTCAACAAATCTTCATGCAACTTCAACTGCTAACTGTTCATTCATACTTTCACTCAGAGACCTCATCCCAACTTTAAAATGTTACACATCTTTCTGACATTATTCATATTAAACAACTTTTAAATCTGATTCTTACTTTTAGAGATATTAAACATTGTTCAGACCTTGGTAAAGAGGCCTTCTTCAGATTTGAACACAGATTTGAACAAAATGCCTCTTGAGGGCATGAAGTGACAAAAACTTTCAACATGTCTCCATTAAAGCCAAATGTAAATTCAAGCTGATATTTCCTCACAGCAGCAGCTGCACACCTTTAGATAATCTGCCAAAAACACCACCTTATTGACCCGAAAGTACACACAAAGTACACTTCAGTACAGTTTTAAGATTTCTTCAAATGCCATGCTCACTATGAAACACGGTTAACTTCAGTTCAAATGCTCGAAATTGCCCAAAACTTCACAGGTTTGGTAACGATGCAGCCATCAACGCATCTAAGCGTATTATGGGATGTCATCAAATGCCGTTGCCATGGCAACAGATCAGTCAGCATCAAGTTAGTTCAAAAGTTTGCAGTTCAAATATTCTGCTGCTTTTCCAAGCCTTTTTACTTTCTTTTCTTCTCTCATCACACATTCAAGCCCCCAGTGTTCATGTATCATTTCAATCTAAATTCTTCACTTTCTTCTTACACATTACATTTCAGCATAGCAGTTCAGCGTCAGGTTTTCAGCATAAAGCATTCACACTAGCAATTTCTTCAGGAATTGCATTCTCTAGTTGTAATCATTCTGCTTCGTCTCCTCAGGTATATCCTGGTCTGTGAACGAGACGGCAGCGTCCAATCAGAGGACAGACAGAGAGCCCGCCTTCCCCAAAATCAACACTGACTCCTCAACGACCAGCAAGAGCCAATCAGGATACTCCCTGAGCTCCCTGTTCAAAGGTACAGACAGACAGGTGACAGACAGGTGACAGACAGGTGACAGACAGGTGACAGACAGGTGACAGACAGGTGACAGACAGGTGACGGACAGGTGACGGACAGGTGACGGACAGGTAAGAGAGAGACAGGTAAGAGAGAGACAGGTAAGAGAGAGACAGGTAAGAGAGAGACGGACAGGTGAGAGACGGACAGGTGAAAGACGGACAGGTGAGAGAGAGACAGGTGAGAGAGAGACAGGTGAGAGACAGACAGAGACATATAGGTGAATGTATGAAACTGAAGGTAGATTTTTTTCTCTGCAGGGAAAACTAAAGGAGGAAGCTTCCAGCAGTTCACAGACTGTGAGTAAAATACACTCTGTGTGAGTGAGTGAATGAAAGGGTTAGTGAGTGAATGGGTTAATGAGTTAATGGGTTAGTGAATGAAAGGGTTAATGGGTTAGTGAATGGATGGGTTAATTAGTTAATGGGTTAATGAGTTAATGGGTTAGTGAGTTAATGGGTTAATGAGTTAATGGGTTAATGGGTTAGTGAATGAAAGGGTTAATGGGTTAGTGAATGGATGGGTTAATGAGTTAATGGGTTAGTGAATGAAAGGGTTAATGGGTTAGTGAATGGATGGGTTAATGAGTTAATGGGTTAATGGGTTAGTGAATGGATGGGTTAATGAGTTAATGGGTTAATGAGTTAATGGGTTAATGGGTTAGTGAATGGATGGGTTAATGAGTTAATGGGTTAATGAGTTAATGGGTTAATGGGTTAGTGAATGGATGGGTTAATGAGTTAATGGGTTAATTAGTTAATGGGTTAATGGGTTAGTGAATGGATGGGTTAATGAGTTAATGGGTTAATTAGTTAATGGATTAGTGAATGAAAGGGTTAATGGGTTAGTGAATGGATGGGTTAATAGGTTAGTGAATGAAAGGGTTAATGGGTTAGTGAATGGATGGGTTAATGAGTTAATGGGTTAATGAGTTAATGGGTTAGTGAATGGATGGGTTAATGAGTTAATGGGTTAATGAGTTAATGGGTTAGTGAATGAAAGGGTTAATGGGTTAGTGAATGGATGGGTTAATGAGTTAATGGGTTAGTGAATGAAAGGGTTAATGGGTTAGTGAATGGATGGGTTAATGAGTTAATGGGTTTGTGAATGAAAGGGTTAATGGGTTAGTGAATGGATGGGTTAATGAGTTAATGGGTTAATGGGTTAATGGGTTAGTGAATGAAAGGGTTAATGGGTTAGTGAATGGATGGGTTAATGAGTTAATGGGTTAATGGGTTAACGGGTTAGTGAATGGATGGGTTAATGAGTTAATGGGTTAATGAGTTAATGGGTTAGTGAATGAAAGGGTTAATGGGTTAGTGAATGGATGGGTTAATGAGTTAATGGGTTAGTGAATGAAAGGGTTAATGGGTTAGTGAATGGATGGGTTAATGAGTTAATGGGTTAATGAGTTAATGGGTTAGTGAATGAAAGGGTTAATGGGTTAGTGAATGGATGGGTTAATGAGTTAATGGGTTAATGAGTTAATGGGTTAATGAGTTAATGGGTTAGTGAATGAAAGGGTTAATGGGTTAGTGAATGGATGGGTTAATGAGTTAATGGGTTAGTGAATGAAAGGGTTAATGGGTTAGTGAATGGATGGGTTAATGGGTTAGTGAATGAAAGGGTTAATGGGTTAGTGAATGGATGGGTTAATGAGTTAATGGGTTAATGGGTTAACGGGTTAGTGAATGAAAGGGTTAATGGGTTAGTGAATGGATGGGTTAATGAGTTAATGGGTTAGTGAATGAAAGGGTTAATGGGTTAGTGAATGGATGGGTTAATGAGTTAATGGGTTAATGAGTTAATGGGTTAGTGAATGAAAGGGTTAATGGGTTAGTGAATGAAAGGGTTAATGGGTTAGTGAATGGATGGGTTAATGAGTTAATGAGTTAATGAGTTAATGGGTTAGTGAATGAAAGGGTTAATGGGTTAGTGAATGAAAGGGTTAATGGGTTAGTGAATGGATGGGTTAATGAGTTAATGGGTTAGTGAATGAAATGGTTAATGGGTTAGTGAATGAAAGGGTTAATGGGTTAGTGAATGGATGGGTTAATGAGTTAATGAGTTAATGAGTTAATGGGTTAGTGAATGAAAGGGTTAATGGGTTAGTGAATGAAAGGGTTAATGGGTTAGTGAATGAAAGGGTTAATGGGTTAGTGAATGAAAGGGTTAATGGGTTAGTGAATGGATGGGTTAATGGGTTAGTGAATGAAAGGGTTAATGGGTTAGTGAATGGATGGGTTAATGAGTTAATGGGTTAATGGGTTAACGGGTTAGTGAATGAAAGGGTTAATGGGTTAGTGAATGGATGGGTTAATGAGTTAATGAGTTAATGGGTTAGTGAATGAAAGGGTTAATGGGTTAGTGAATGGACGGGTTAATGAGTTAATGGGTTAATGGGTTAGTGAATGAAAGGGTTAATGGGTTATTGAATGAAAGGGTTAATGGGTTAGTGAATGGATGGGTTAATGAGTTAATGGGTTAATGGGTTAGTGAATGAAAGGGTTAATGGGTTAGTGAATGAAAGGGTTAATGAGTTAATGGGTTAATGGGTTAGTGAATGAAAGGGTTAATGTGTTAGTGAATGAAAGGGTTAATGGGTTAGTGAATGGATGGGTTAATGAGTTAATGGGTTAGCCTAATGTTAAGGTGTTTGTGTCGTAGCGCTCACCGACTCCTCTCTCCGGCTCTATGCTCCAGAACTCCGAAAACCCAAATCTGAATACAAGGTACGAAATAAATCTGATGAAGGAATTTAATTTGATCCGTTTCCTAACGAGCTGGTTCTGTTTCAGGATAGCATCAGTGATTGGTTCTGTTTCAGGATAGCATCAGTGATTGGTTCTGTTTCAGGATAGCATCAGTGATTGTTTCTGTTTCAGGATAGCATCAGTGATTGGTTCTGTTTCAGGATAGCATCAGTGATTGGTTCTGTTTCAGGATAGCATCAGTGATTGGTTCTGTTTCAGGATAGCATCAGTGATTGGTTCTGTTTCAGGGTTACATCAGTGATTGGTTCTGTTTCAGGATAGCATCAGTGATTGGTTCTGTTTCAGGATAGCATCAGTGATTGGTTCTGTTTCAGGATAGCATCAGTGATTGGCTCTGTTTCAGGATAGCATCAGTGATTGGTTCTGTTTCAGGATAGCATCAGTGATTGGTTCTGTTTCAGGATAGCATCAGTGATTGGTTGTTTCTGTTTCAGGGTTACATCAGTGATTGGTTCTGTTTCAGGGTTACATCAGTGATTGGTTCTGTTTCAGGGTTACATCAGTGATTGGTTCTGTTTCAGGATAGCATCAGTAATTGGTTCTGTTTCAGGATAGCATCAGTGATTGGTTGTTTCTGTTTCAGGGTTACATCAGTGATTGGTTCTGTTTCAGGGTTACATCAGTGATTGGTTCTGTTTCAGGGTTACATCAGTGATTGGTTCTGTTTCAGGATAGCATCAGTGATTGGTTCTGTTTCAGGGTTACATCAGTGATTGGTTCTGTTTCAGGGTTACATCAGTGATTGGTTCTGTTTCAGGATAGCATCAGTAATTGGTTCTGTTTCAGGATAGCATCAGTGATTGGTTCTGTTTCAGGGTTACATCAGTGATTGGTTCTGTTTCAGGATAGCATCAGTGATTGGTTCTGTTTCAGGATTACATCAGTGATTGGTTCTGTTTCAGGATAGCATCAGTGATTGGTTCTGTTTCAGGATAGCATCAGTGATTGGTTCTGTTTCAGGATAGCATCAGTGATTGGTTCTGTTTCAGGATTACATCAGTGATTGGTTCTGTTTCAGGATAGCATCAGTGATTGGTTGTTTCTGTTTCAGGATTACATCAGTGATTGGTCGCCTGAGGAGACGGTTCAGAGGATGCAGCACGGAAAGGTAACACACCTGTAAACACACACTGCAGTACTACAGAGTACACATGTTCTGCAAATACAGGGTATAATGCAGTACTCTGTACTTGTACTTCAGGCTGTGTATAATGCAGTACTCTGTACTTGTACTTCAGGCTGTGTATAATGCACTTAAATCACTTCAGAACAAGAAGGTTTCTAGTTTCCCACAAAAGCTGAAGGTCAGTGATTCTTTTATTTCAGACTCAGATGGTATGTCTAATGCCTTTAATGCTCACTTCAAAAAGGCTGGTCACATGTTTGATGAGCAAAGGCATGACTCTCTAAATGGTCGTACTCACAGCCCTAGTCAAGAGATGAACTTGCTTCTTTCTCGGTCTCTGAAGTCTCACACGGTTTGCACTCAATTGATCCTAAAAAGACTGCCGGGGTACTCGACCCGTTGTTTTTAAAAGTTGCAGCTCAGATTATAGCACAACCAGTAAGTGATATGTGTAACCTCTCCCTGTCCTCTCACACACTGCCAGCTGTGTGGAAGCAAGCTCGGGTATCGCCCCTCTTGAAAGCTGGTGATCCCACGGAGTTGAATAACTATCGTCCTATCTCAAATCTTTCTGTGTTATCAAAGATTCTTGAGTCCCTAGTTTCTACTCAGCTAAAGCTCTTTTTAAATTCACACAACATCCTTAACCCTATGCAATCTGGATTCAGATCAAAGCACAGTACTGTGACTGCCAGTCTGAAAGTCTTAGACGATATGAAGGCTGCTTTGGATAAACATCTGTTTGTGTTGTTTATTGACCTAGCCAAAGCATCTGACTCTGTAGATCACCACATTCTGTCTAACGTTATGTTGGTGTCTCGTTTCGGTCATAATGCCATTTCCTGGTTTTAGAGTTATCTAACCGACCGTACTCAAAGCGTCAGGTTGGGTAGCACTGTCTCTGAGCTTGTCACCTTGAAGAAGGGAGTTCCACAGGGCTCTATTTTGGGGCCTTTGCTCTTTTTATTACATGTAAACAATATTTGATGACATTTTCTACCTATCATATGTATGCTGATGACACTATTGTATATTCATGTGCTCCTTCTCTGGATATGACCATTTCCTATTTAAAATCAGATGTCATCACGCTGCAGCATGCGCTTCTTGATTCCAAACTGCTTTTGAACAGTAAGAAAACCAAAGCAATGCTTTTTGCTCCCAAGTCAGCGTCCTCTTGCCTCTCCATTGACACCCTTGATGGCTTTTCTGTTGAGTTTGTCGATACCTACAAATATCTGGGCTTTTGGTTGGACAGTAGACTACTGCAACTCCCTCCTGGCTGGTCTACCTGCATGTGCCATCCGACCTCTGCAGCTCATCCAGAATGCAGCGGCTCGTCTGGTCTTCAACCTTCCTAAATGTTCCCACACCACGCCGCTCCTCCGCTCCCTTCACTGGCTTCCAGTAACTGCTAGAATCCACTTCAAGACACTGGTACTTGCGTACCATGCTGTGAATGGATCTGGCCCTTCCTACATCCAGGACATGGTTAAACCGTACACCCCAGCACGTGCACTCCGCTCTGCATCAGCCAAACAGCTCGCTGCACCCGCACTGCGAGGGGGACCCAAGTTCCCATCAGCAGAAACACGTGGGTTTGCTATCCTGGCTCCAAAATGGTGGAATGAGCTCCCCATTGAAATCAGGACAGCAGAAAGCTTACACATCTTCTTCAGACTGAAAACTCATCTCTTTGGACTCCACTTCCAGAGATAGAATTACTAACAAAGCACTTATATACTAATAAAGGGCTGGCTGATCTAAAGCCAGTTGAGTAGCACTTGAAATGTTTGGCTCTATGAAACCTGATGTTCTTATATGATTCTGTTTTCTTCAAGTTTGTATCTTGTTGGTTGAATGCACTTATTGTAAGTCGCTCTGGATAAAAGCCTCAGCTAAATGAAATGTAATGTAATGTAATGTAACAGTCATCTGAACTTCAAACACCACATTGAAGTTCTAACTAAGAAATTGAAATTCACTCTTGGCTTCCTTTACAGACTTAAATGTTGTTTTTCAACTTTATCCCGTAAAAGGTTGGTCTCTGGCTTATCCCTGAAGCTGGAAAAAGGAGTGTTTTTCATTATGGTCCTTGGTCTTGGAATGACCTTCAATCACGCCTCAAACTGAGGGCACTTGTCTCTATAGCCTGTTTTAAATTGAAGTTGTCTGAAGTCCTTACCACCAGCTGCTCTTGCAGTAATAAGTAGTGTACCTTTCTTACTGTCCCAATGTGCTCAATGTAGGGACTGCTTTTTCCTCTTTTGTTTACTTAGTTACGTTCTCTGTATTTTACATGTCTGTCTCACGTTGCTGACTTCTTGGCCAGCTCAGCTTTGAACATGAGATTTTATCTCAATGCTTTTTTATCTGGTTAAATAAAAAAAGTAATGCAGTACTCTGTGAACTTGTACTTCAGGCCGTGCATAATGCAGTACTCTGTACTTGTACTTCAGGCCGTGTCTCTGGAGAAGTTCCGCTCCCTGCAGGACAAACTGCTGCTGCTCGACTTCTCCGTCAGCGCCAACGATGGGAACGTCATCACCGCCGTAACTTTATTCATAATGACAACATCATATATAACTTTATTTATAATCTGAAGCATGACAACACTATCTCATATAACTTTATTAACAGCTGTTCTCTCCACATAGGTTTTGATCTATTTAAAGAGGACTCTAAGTAAAGGTGAGAGAATACTACTTCCTGTTGTACCTGATGATACTTCCTGTTGAACCTGATGTTACTTCCTGTTGAACCTGAAGTTACTTCCTGTTGAACCTGATGTTACTTCCTGTTGAACCTGAAGTTACTTCCTGTTGAACCTGAAGTTACTTCCTGTTGAACCTGAAGTTACTTCCTGTTGAACCTGATGTTACTTCCTGTTGAACCTGAAGTTACTTCCTGTTGAACCTGATGTTACTTCCTGTTGTTCCCGAAGTTACTTCCTGTTGAACCTGATGTTACTTCCTGTTGAACCTGAAGTTAATTCCTGTTAAACCTGATGTTACTTCCTGTTGTACCTGATGATACTTCCTGTTGAACCTGATGTTACTTCCTGTTGTACCTGATGATACTTCCTGTTGAACCTGATGTTACTTCCTGTTGAACCTGATGTTACTTCCTGTTGAACATGAAGTTACTTCCTGTTGAACCTGATGTTACTTCCTGTTGAACCTAATGTTACTTCCTGTTGAACCTAATGTTACTTCCTGTTGAACCTAATGTTACTTCCTCTTGAACCTGATGTTACTTTCTGTTTCTGACAGAGGTTTTGTTCCGCGAGCTGCAGTCCAGACAAACGGCTCTGAGACATTTAATCTGCTACCTGAGAGAGAGCCGAGACCACCGTCTGCTGCAGGAGTTGTTCAGGTCTCTGAGTACACCTGTACACACACCTACACACACCTACACCACCTATACACAACTACACCACCTATACACACCTGTACACGCCTACACACACCTGCACACACCTACACATACCTGTAAACACTGAGTTTATCTGATGTGATTCCTTCTTCTGCTGCTTAGAGCTCTGGGCCGAACGGAGGACGAGGCGGTACGTACAACAAATAACAAGTACACACTCATAGCACAAACACACACTACACACTCATAGCACACACACACACTACACACTCATAGCACACACACACACTACACACTCATAGCACACACACACACACTACACACTCATAGCACACACACACACTACACACTCATAGCACAAACACACACTTCACACTCATAGCACACACACACTACACACTCATAGCACACACACACACTACACACTCATAGCACACACACACACGACACACTCATAGCACACACACACACACACTACACACTCATAGCACACACACACTACACACTCATAGCACAAACACACACTTCACACTCATAGCACACACACACTACACACTCATAGCACACACACACACACACACACACACACACACACACACACACACACACACACACACACACACACACACACACACACACACACACACACACACACACACACACACACACACACACACTACACACTCATAGCACACACTACACACTCATAGCACACACTACACACTCATAGCACAAACACACACTACACACTCAAAGCACACACACACACTACACACTCAAAGCACACACACACACTACACACTCATAGCACAAACACACACGACACACTCAAAGCACACACACACACTACACACTCAAAGCACAAACACACACTACACACTCATAGCACACACACTACACACTCATAGCACACACACTACACACTCATAGCACACACACACTACACACTCATAGCACACACACTACACACTCATAGCACACACACACACACTCATAGCACACACACACACTACACACTCATAGCACACACACACCCTACACACTCATAGCACACACACACTACACACTCATAGCACACACACACACTCATAGCACACACACTACACACTCATAGCACACACACACACTACACACTCATAGCACACACACACACTACACACTCAGAGCACACACACACACTCATAGCACACACACACACTACACACTCATAGCACACACACACACACACACACACACACACACACACACACACCTACACACACACACACACACTACACACTCATAGCACACACACACTACACACTCATAGCACACACACACTACACACTCATAGCACACACACACTACACACTCATAGCACACACAAACACACATACACACATACACACACATACACACACACACACACACTCACACTCACACTACACACTCATAGCACAAACGCACACTACACACACATAGCACAAACACACACTACACACACTACATACTCACAGCACAAACACACACTACACACACATAGCACAAACACACACTACACACACATAGCACAAACACACACTACACACTCATAGCACACACACACACACTACACACCAGTGGCAAGCCGTGACTGTTATACCCTCTGACCCCCCTTCCCTGAAGAAAAGCAGAGTTATCACGTCTCAGCGTAATACATTGGACTTCAGTGGAATATCAGAACAGCGGGCCGGGTGCAAAACGCTTCACTGGCAGCGAGCCTCTGCGGGCCGGGTGCAAAAGGCTTCATTGGCAGCGAGCCTCTGCGGGCCGGGTGCAAAACGCTTCACTGGCAGCGAGCCTCTGCGGGCCGGGTGCAAAAGGCTTCATTGGCAGCGAGCCTCTGCGGGCCGGGTGCAAAACGCTTCACTGGCAGCGAGCCTCTGCGGGCCGGGTGCAAAAGGCTTCATTGGCAGCGAGCCTCTGCGGGCCGGGTGCAAAACGCTTCACTGGCAGCGAGCCTCTGCGGGCCGGGTGCAAAACGCTTCACTGGCAGCGAGCCTCTGCGGGCCGGGTGCAAAACGCTTCACTGGCAGCGAGCCTCTGCCACACAGAACAGCACCATGTATAGAAACACCTCTCAGAACAGGGCACCCACAGTGCTCATTACAAATGAACTAAGTCGGCACGACGGCCCACATTGAAAATGACTTAGGCCTACCTTTGATGATCAAATCACTTACAGTGGACCTATCATGCTATATTTGAAACATATATTGTAGGGCCATACCTTTATGAAACATGTCTGTGAAGTTTTGTTTTCAAAATACCAAACCGATCATGCATTTTAGTTATGCCTCATTTCGCTCCATTTGCTCTTTTCCAGCCCTGTTTTCACAAGGGCTGATTCTGTGGCAAATGAGCTGCAGCTGACCACGCCCCCCTGCAAAGGAGGGGGGCGTCGCACGAGCGTCATGTTACCATGCTGTTACCATGCCACGCAACCTCTCATTCCCCTGATAGGTGGAGAGTTGCCCATATAGGCGGACCACCCCGTTTCTGACATCAGAGATATTTCAAATCTGGATCAGTCTGTATCAGATCGGTTGCAGCCCCGTTTTTAGAGATTTGAGTATGGAGGAATAGAGAGGGTTGTGTTTTCTGACACTTGGTGAGTTCCCTGACACACCGTGTTCATGTTCATGTATAAAAGACGTACAAAGGTGCATTTTGCATGATAGGTCCCCTTTAAACACCAAGTCCATCCTCCTGTCCTTTTGGATGAAGCACTTGATGGCGGGTCATTCAGCTGATCCTTTGTCACTCCAGTTTATCATTGTAACTCAATCTTGAAAATGACTCGGTTAATAATTTTGCAACGATGTCATCACTATCACTGACATGAGCCATCATGAACGAACTTATGCTAATCATAAATCTATCGATTAGATTTATGATTAGAAAATAATAAAAGTAGGGTAGACATGTGGATATTATCCGGCTGAACAAAACGTGCATTCATCTAACAGGTTCGTTCCACTGACCTTATTTCCAGCTATTTTCCAAAACCCTGTGGAGAAACCCCAATGCTTTCTGTCGAGGGAACCCGAGCGTAGCTTACTTCCGGGTTTTAGGACGCTTCACTGCAACACTTTATACACATGTTTAAACCTCACAGCGGGCGGAACTTGTCATAAAGTCAGCGAAAATAAAGCCCACCCATTTAGAGGGAAGATATGATTGGTCAATTGTGCTGTCATTTGACATGACTCTCTCGTTCAGTTACTGTAGCGGGCCCTCTGTGAATGTACAGAGGGACCACCAATCAGCTCCTGTCTTCACAGCGACTGGCAGAGACGGCCAAAGGAGCTTCTTTCATTTAACCCTTCACATTCAAACAAACTGAACAGGCTGACTGGAAGGATTTATTTATTTGGAATGTTATTTTAAATACAATTAAATCAAATAATTTTGGTAAAACTAATGAAAAATATATATTTTTTAAATATAAAAAAAAAAAAAAGCGTTTTATGTTTTCAAATATTATTTTGTTGAATATTTTATACAAAATAAATAAAATCAATCCTAGATGGCCCTGACGGCTCACCACTGCTACACACACATAGCACAAACACACACTACACACACTACACACACACACTCTTCCTCAGTTCACAGGTGATTTCACTTTCTGTTTCTGTTTCCATGGCGACAGCTGCTAAAGTATAAAGAACACCTGAGCATTGCTGACGAAAACAAGAGGCGGGACTTCCTGAAGAGCTGCCTCAGGTAACACGTGTACAAATACACTGAACTGATGTTTGCATACTTTAACACATGTACAAATACACTGAACTGATGTTTACATACTTTAACACGTATACAAATACTCTGAACTGATGTTTGCATACTTTAACACGTATACAAATACTCTGAACTGATGTTTGCATACTTTAACACGTATACAAATACTCTGAACTGATGTTTACATACTTTAACATGTATACAAATACTCTGAACTGATGTTTACATACTTTAACACGTATACAAATACTCTGAACTGATGTTTACATACTTTAACACGTATACAAATACTCTGAACTGATGTTTACATACTTTAACATGTATACAAATACTCTGAACTGATGTTTACATACTTTAACACGTATACAAATACTCTGAACTGATGTTTACATACTTTAACATGTATACAAATACTCTGAACTGATGTTTACATACTTTAACACGTGTACAAATACACTGAACTGATGTTTGCATACTTTAACACGTGTACAAATACACTGAACTGATGTTTGCATACTTTAACACGTATACAAATACACTGAACTGATGTTTACATACTTTAACACGTATACAAATACTCTGAACTGATGTTTACATACTTTAACATGTATACAAATACTCTGAACTGATGTTTACATACTTTAACATGTATACAAATACTCTGAACTGATGTTTACATACTTTAACATGTATACAAATACTCTGAACTGATGTTTACATACTTTAACACGTATACAAATACTCTGAACTCACGTTTACGTACAATCACTCTGTTTCCAGTCTTCCATTTTCTCCAGAAGATTTGGCTCTCGTCCAGGATCACTACACTCTGCTGGAGAGACAAATCATCATCGAGGTCGGTTTAATCCCAGTTTAATCCCAGTTTAACTCCAGTTTAACTGCAGTTTAATCCCAGTTTAACTCCAGTTTAATCCCAGTTTAATCCCAGTTTAATCCCAGTTTAATCCCAGTTTAACTCCAGTTTAACTCCAGTTTAACTCCAGTTTAACTGCAGTTTAATCCCAGTTTAACTCCAGTTTAACTCCAGTTTAATCCCAGTTTAATCCCAGTTTAATCCCAGTTTAATCCCAGTTTAACTCCAGTTTAACTCCAGTTTAACTCCAGTTTAACTGCAGTTTAATCCCAGTTTAACTCCAGTTTAACTCCAGTTTAATCCCAGTTTAATCCCAGTTTAATCCCAGTTTAATCCCAGTTTAATCCCAGTTTAACTCCAGTTTAACTGCAGTTTAATCCCAGTTTAACTCCAGTTTAACTCCAGTTTAACTCCAGTTTAATCCCAGTTTAATCCCAGTTTAACTCCAGTTTAACTGCAGTTTAATCCCAGTTTAACTGCAGTTTAACTCCAGTTTAATCCCAGTTTAACTGAAGTTTAACTGAAGTTTAACTCCAGTTTAATCCCAGTTTAACTCCAGTTTAACTCCAGTTTAATCCCAGTTTAACTGAAGTTTAACTGAAGTTTAACTCCAGTTTAATCCCAGTTTAACTCCAGTTTAACTCCAGTTTAACTCCAGTTTAACTCCAGTTTAATCCCAGTTTAACTCCAGTTTAATCCCAGTTTAACTCCAGTTTAATCCCAGTTTAACTCCAGTTTAACTCCAGTTTAACTCCAGTTTAATCCCAGTTTAACTCCAGTTTAACTCCAGTTTAATCCCAGTTTAACTCCAGTTTAATCCCAGTTTAACTCCAGTTTAATCCCAGTTTAACTCCAGTTTAACTCCAGTTTAACTCCAGTTTAATCCCAGTTTAATTCCAGTTTAATTCCAGTTTAATTCCAGTTTAATCCCAGTTTAATCCCAGTTTAACTCCAGTTTAATCCCAGTTTAACTCCAGTTTAATCCCAGTTTAATCCCAGTTTAACTCCAGTTTAACTCCAGTTTAATCCCAGTTTAACTCCAGTTTAACTCCAGTTTAACTCCAGTTTAATCCCAGTTTAACTCCAGTTTAACTCCAGTTTAACTCCAGTTTAACTCCAGTTTAATCCCAGTTTAACTCCAGTTTAACTCCAGTTTAATCCCAGTTTAATTCCAGTTTAACTGCAGTTTAATCCCAGTTTAACTCCAGTTTAACTGCAGTTTAATCCCAGTTTAACTCCACTTTAACTCCAGTTTAATCCCAGTTTAACTGCAGTTTAACTGCAGTTTAATCCCAGTTTAATCCCAGTTTAACTCCAGTTTAACTCCAGTTTAATCCCAGTTTAACTCCAGTTTAACTCCAGTTTAATCCCAGTTTAATTCCAGTTTAATTCCAGTTTAACTGCAGTTTAATCCCAGTTTAACTGCAGTTTAATCCCAGTTTAACTCCAGTTTAACTCCAGTTTAATCCCAGTTTAATTCCAGTTTAATTCCAGTTTAACTGCAGTTTAATCCCAGTTTAACTGCAGTTTAATCCCAGTTTAACTCCAGTTTAACTCCAGTTTAACTCCAGTTTAATTCCAGTTTAATCCCACTTTAACTCCAGTTTAACTCCAGTTTAATTCCAGTTTAACTGCAGTTTAATCCCAGTTTAACTCCAGTTTAACTCCAGTTTAATCCCAGTTTAACTCCAGTTTAACTCCAGTTTAACTCCAGTTTAATTCCAGTTTAACTCCAGTTTAACTCCAGTTTAACTCCAGTTTAATCCCAGTTTAACTCCAACTCCACTTTAACTCCAGTTTAACTCCAGTTTAACTCCAATTTAATCCCAGTTTAACTCCAACTCCACTTTAACTCCAGTTTAATCCCAGTTTAACTCCACTTTAACTCCACTTTAACTCCAGTTTAATCCCAGTTTAACTCCACTTTAACTCCACTTTAACTCCACTTTAACTCCAGTTTAATCCCAGTTTAACTCCACTTTAACTCCACTTTAACTCCAGTTTAATCCCAGTTTAACTCCAACTCCACTTTAACTCCAGTTTAACTCCAGTTTAACTCCAGTTTAATTCCAGTTTAACTCCAGTTTAACTCCAGTTTAACTCCAGTTTAATCCCAGTTTAACTCCAGTTTAATTCCAGTTTAACTCCAGTTTAACTCCAGTTTAACTCCAGTTTAACTCCACTTTAACTCCAGTTTAATCCCAGTTTAACTCCAGTTTAACTCCAGTTTAACTCCAGTTTAATCCCAGTTTAACTCCAGTTTAATTCCAGTTTAACTCCAGTTTAACTCCAGTTTAATTCCAGTTTAACTCCAGTTTAACTCCAGTTTAATTCCAGTTTAACTCCAGTTTAATCCCAGTTTAACTCCAACTCCACTTTAACTCCAGTTTAACTCCAGTTTAATTCCAGTTTAACTCCAGTTTAACTCCAGTTTAACTCCAGTTTAATCCCAGTTTAACTCCAGTTTAACTCCAGTTTAATCCCAGTTTAACTCCAACTCCACTTTAACTCCAGTTTAACTCCAGTTTAATTCCAGTTTAACTCCAGTTTAACTCCAGTTTAATCCCAGTTTAACTCCAGTTTAACTCCAGTTTAATCCCAGTTTAACTCCAGTTTAACTCCAGTTTAACTCCAGTTTAACTCCAGTTTAATCCCAGTTTAACTCCAGTTTAACTCCAGTTTAATCCCAGTTTAACTCCAGTTTAATCCCAGTTTAACTCCAGTTTAATCCCAGTTTAACTCCAGTTTAATCCCAGTTTAACTCCAGTTTAACTCCAGTTTAATTCCAGTTTAACTCCAGTTTAACTCCAGTTTAATCCCAGTTTAACTCCAGTTTAACTCCAGTTTAATCCCAGTTTAACTCCAGTTTAACTCCAGTTTAACTCCAGTTTAATTCCAGTTTAACTCCAGTTTAATTCCAGTTTAACTCCAGTTTAACTCCAGTTTAATTCCAGTTTAACTCCACTTTAACTCCAGTTTAACTCCAGTTTAATTCCAGTTTAACTCCAGTTTAACTCCAGTTTAATCCCAGTTTAACTCCAGTTTAACTCCAGTTTAATCCCAGTTTAACTCCAGTTTAACTCCAGTTTAACTCCAGTTTAACTCCAGTTTAATCCCAGTTTAACTCCAGTTTAATCCCAGTTTAACTCCAGTTTAACTCCAGTTTAATCCCAGTTTAACTCCACTTTAACTCCAGTTTAATCCCAGTTTAATCCCAGTTTAACTCCACTTTAACTCCAGTTTAACTCCAGTTTAATCCCAGTTTAACTCCAGTTTAATCCCAGTTTAACTCCAGTTTAATCCCAGTTTAACTCCAGTTTAACTCCAGTTTAACTCCAGTTTAACTCCAGTTTAATTCCAGTTTAACTCCAGTTTAACTCCAGTTTAACTCCACTTTAACTCCACTTTAACTCCACTTTAACTCCACTTTAACTCCAGTTTAATCCCAGTTTAACTCCACTTTAACTCCAGTTTAACTCCAGTTTAATTCCAGTTTAACTCCAACTCCACTTTAACTCCAGTTTAATCCCAGTTTAACTCCAGTTTAACTCCACTTTAACTCCAGTTTAATCCCAGTTTAACTCCAGTTTAACTCCACTTTAACTCCACTTTAACTCCACTTTAACTCCACTTTAACTCCAGTTTAATCCCAGTTTAACTCCAGTTTAACTCCACTTTAACTCCAGTTTAACTCCAGTTTAATTCCAGTTTAACTCCAACTCCACTTTAACTCCAGTTTAACTCCAGTTTAACTCCAGTTTAACTCCACTTTAACTCCAGTTTAATCCCAGTTTAACTCCAGTTTAACTCCACTTTAACTCCACTTTAACTCCACTTTAACTCCAGTTTAATCCCAGTTTAACTCCACTTTAACTCCAGTTTAATCCCAGTTTAACTCCAGTTTAACTCCACTTTAACTCCACTTTAACTCCAGTTTAATCCCAGTTTAACTCCACTTTAACTCCAGTTTAATCCCAGTTTAACTCCAGTTTAACTCCACTTTAACTCCACTTTAACTCCACTTTAACTCCAGTTTAATCCCAGTTTAACTCCACTTTAACTCCAGTTTAACTCCAGTTTAATTCCAGTTTAACTCCAACTCCACTTTAACTCCAGTTTAACTCCACTTTAACTCCAGTTTAACTCCACTTTAACTCCAGTTTAATTCCAGTTTAATTCCAGTTTAACTCCAACTCCACTTTAACTCCAGTTTAACTCCAGTTTAATTCCAGTTTAACTCCAACTCCACTTTAACTCCAGTTTAACTCCAGTTTAATCCCAGTTTAACTCCAGTTTAATTCCAGTTTAATCCCAGTTTAACTCCAGTTTAACTCCAGTTTAATCCCAGTTTAACTCCAGTTTAACTCCAGTTTAATCCCAGTTTAACTCCAGTTTAACTCCAGTTTAATCCCAGTTTAACTCCAGTTTAACTCCAGTTTAATCCCAGTTTAACTCCAGTTTAACTCCACTTTAACTCCAGTTTAACTCCAGTTTAATTCCAGTTTAACTCCAACTCCACTTTAACTCCAGTTTAACTCCAGTTTAACTCCAGTTTAACTCCAACTCCACTTTAACTCCAGTTTAACTCCAGTTTAATTCCAGTTTAACTCCAACTCCACTTTAACTCCAGTTTAACTCCAGTTTAATCCCAGTTTAACTCCAACTCCACTTTAACTCCAGTTTAACTCCAGTTTAATTCCAGTTTAACTCCAACTCCACTTTAACTCCAGTTTAACTCCAGTTTAATCCCAGTTTAACTCCAGTTTAATTCCAGTTTAATCCCAGTTTAACTCCAGTTTAATCCCAGTTTAACTCCAACTCCACTTTAACTCCAGTTTAACTCCAGTTTAATCCCAGTTTAACTCCAGTTTAATCCCAGTTTAATTCCAGTTTAATTCCAGTTTAACTCCAACTCCACTTTAACTCCAGTTTAATCCCAGTTTAACTCCAGTTTAACTCCAGTTTAATCCCAGTTTAACTCCAGTTTAACTCCAGTTTAATCCCAGTTTAATCCCAGTTTAACTCCACTTTAACTCCAGTTTAACTCCAGTTTAATCCCAGTTTAACTCCAGTTTAATCCCAGTTTAACTCCAGTTTAACTCCAGTTTAATCCCAGTTTAACTCCAGTTTAACTCCAGTTTAATTCCAGTTTAACTCCACTTTAATCCCAGTTTAACTCCAGTTTAATCCCAGTTTAACTCCAGTTTAACTCCACTTTAATCCCAGTTTAACTCCAGTTTAACTCCAGTTTAACTCCAGTTTAATCCCAGTTTAACTCCAGTTTAACTCCACTTTAACTCCAGTTTAACTCCAGTTTAACTCCACTTTAACTCCAGTTTAACTCCAGTTTAACTCCACTTTAACTCCAGTTTAACTCCAGTTTAACTCCAGTTTAATCCCAGTTTAACTCCAGTTTAACTCCAGTTTAACTCCAGTTTAACTCCACTTTAACTCCAGTTTAATTCCAGTTTAACTCCAACTCCACTTTAACTCCAGTTTAACTCCACTTTAACTCCAGTTTAACTCCAGTTTAACTCCAACTCCACTTTAACTCCAGTTTAACTCCACTTTAACTCCAGTTTAACTCCACTTTAACTCCAGTTTAACTCCACTTTAACTCCAGTTTAACTCCACTTTAACTCCAGTTTAACTCCAGTTTAATTCCAGTTTAACTCCAACTCCACTTTAACTCCAGTTTAACTCCACTTTAACTCCAGTTTAACTCCACTTTAACTCCAGTTTAATTCCAGTTTAATTCCAGTTTAACTCCAACTCCACTTTAACTCCAGTTTAACTCCAGTTTAATTCCAGTTTAACTCCAACTCCAGTTTAACTCCAGTTTAATCCCAGTTTAACTCCAGTTTAATTCCAGTTTAATCCCAGTTTAACTCCAGTTTAACTCCAGTTTAATCCCAGTTTAACTCCAGTTTAACTCCAGTTTAATCCCAGTTTAACTCCAGTTTAACTCCAGTTTAATCCCAGTTTAACTCCAGTTTAACTCCAGTTTAATCCCAGTTTAACTCCAGTTTAACTCCACTTTAACTCCAGTTTAACTCCAGTTTAATTCCAGTTTAACTCCAACTCCACTTTAACTCCAGTTTAACTCCAGTTTAACTCCAACTCCACTTTAACTCCAGTTTAACTCCAGTTTAACTCCAACTCCACTTTAACTCCACTTTAACTCCAGTTTAACTCCAACTCCACTTTAACTCCAGTTTAACTCCACTTTAACTCCAGTTTAACTCCACTTTAACTCCAGTTTAACTCCACTTTAACTCCAGTTTAACTCCACTTTAACTCCAGTTTAACTCCACTTTAACTCCAGTTTAATTCCAGTTTAATTCCAGTTTAACTCCAACTCCACTTTAACTCCAGTTTAACTCCAGTTTAATTCCAGTTTAACTCCAACTCCAGTTTAACTCCAGTTTAATCCCAGTTTAACTCCAGTTTAATTCCAGTTTAATCCCAGTTTAACTCCAGTTTAACTCCAGTTTAATCCCAGTTTAACTCCAGTTTAACTCCAGTTTAATCCCAGTTTAACTCCAGTTTAACTCCAGTTTAATCCCAGTTTAACTCCAGTTTAACTCCAGTTTAATCCCAGTTTAACTCCAGTTTAACTCCACTTTAACTCCAGTTTAACTCCAGTTTAATTCCAGTTTAACTCCAACTCCACTTTAACTCCAGTTTAACTCCAGTTTAACTCCAACTCCACTTTAACTCCAGTTTAACTCCAGTTTAACTCCAACTCCACTTTAACTCCACTTTAACTCCAGTTTAACTCCAACTCCACTTTAACTCCACTTTAACTCCAGTTTAATTCCAGTTTAATTCCAGTTTAACTCCAACTCCACTTTAACTCCAGTTTAACTCCAGTTTAATTCCAGTTTAACTCCAACTCCAGTTTAACTCCAGTTTAATCCCAGTTTAACTCCAGTTTAATTCCAGTTTAATCCCAGTTTAACTCCAGTTTAACTCCAGTTTAATCCCAGTTTAACTCCAGTTTAACTCCAGTTTAATCCCAGTTTAACTCCAGTTTAACTCCAGTTTAATCCCAGTTTAACTCCAGTTTAACTCCAGTTTAATCCCAGTTTAACTCCAGTTTAACTCCACTTTAACTCCAGTTTAACTCCAGTTTAATTCCAGTTTAACTCCAACTCCACTTTAACTCCAGTTTAACTCCAGTTTAACTCCAACTCCACTTTAACTCCACTTTAACTCCAGTTTAACTCCAACTCCACTTTAACTCCAGTTTAACTCCAGTTTAATTCCAGTTTAATTCCAGTTTAACTCCAACTCCACTTTAACTCCAGTTTAACTCCAGTTTAATTCCAGTTTAACTCCAACTCCAGTTTAACTCCAGTTTAATCCCAGTTTAACTCCAGTTTAATTCCAGTTTAATCCCAGTTTAACTCCAGTTTAACTCCAGTTTAATCCCAGTTTAACTCCAGTTTAACTCCAGTTTAATCCCAGTTTAACTCCAGTTTAACTCCAGTTTAATCCCAGTTTAACTCCAGTTTAACTCCAGTTTAATCCCAGTTTAACTCCAGTTTAACTCCACTTTAACTCCAGTTTAACTCCAGTTTAATTCCAGTTTAACTCCAACTCCACTTTAACTCCAGTTTAATTCCAGTTTAACTCCAACTCCACTTTAACTCCAGTTTAACTCCAACTCCACTTTAATTCCAGTTTAACTCCAGTTTAACTCCAACTCCACTTTAACTCCAGTTTAATTCCAGTTTAATTCCAGTTTAACTCCAACTCCACTTTAACTCCAGTTTAACTCCAGTTTAATTCCAGTTTAACTCCAACTCCAGTTTAACTCCAGTTTAATCCCAGTTTAACTCCAGTTTAATTCCAGTTTAATCCCAGTTTAACTCCAGTTTAACTCCAGTTTAATCCCAGTTTAACTCCAGTTTAACTCCAGTTTAATCCCAGTTTAACTCCAGTTTAACTCCAGTTTAATCCCAGTTTAACTCCAGTTTAACTCCAGTTTAATCCCAGTTTAACTCCAGTTTAACTCCACTTTAACTCCAGTTTAACTCCAGTTTAATTCCAGTTTAACTCCAACTCCACTTTAACTCCAGTTTAACTCCAGTTTAACTCCAACTCCACTTTAACTCCAGTTTAACTCCAGTTTAATTCCAGTTTAACTCCAACTCCACTTTAACTCCACTTTAACTCCAGTTTAACTCCAGTTTAATCCCAGTTTAACTCCAGTTTAATTCCAGTTTAATCCCAGTTTAACTCCAGTTTAATCCCAGTTTAACTCCAACTCCACTTTAACTCCAGTTTAACTCCAGTTTAATCCCAGTTTAACTCCAGTTTAATCCCAGTTTAATTCCAGTTTAATTCCAGTTTAACTCCAACTCCACTTTAACTCCAGTTTAATCCCAGTTTAACTCCAGTTTAACTCCAGTTTAATCCCAGTTTAACTCCAGTTTAACTCCAGTTTAATCCCAGTTTAATCCCAGTTTAACTCCACTTTAACTCCAGTTTAACTCCAGTTTAATCCCAGTTTAACTCCAGTTTAATCCCAGTTTAACTCCAGTTTAACTCCAGTTTAATCCCAGTTTAACTCCAGTTTAACTCCAGTTTAATTCCAGTTTAACTCCACTTTAATCCCAGTTTAACTCCAGTTTAATCCCAGTTTAACTCCAGTTTAACTCCACTTTAATCCCAGTTTAACTCCAGTTTAACTCCAGTTTAACTCCAGTTTAATCCCAGTTTAACTCCAGTTTAACTCCACTTTAACTCCAGTTTAACTCCAGTTTAACTCCACTTTAACTCCAGTTTAACTCCAGTTTAACTCCACTTTAACTCCAGTTTAACTCCAGTTTAACTCCAGTTTAATCCCAGTTTAACTCCAGTTTAACTCCAGTTTAACTCCACTTTAACTCCAGTTTAATTCCAGTTTAACTCCAACTCCACTTTAACTCCAGTTTAACTCCACTTTAACTCCAGTTTAACTCCAGTTTAACTCCAACTCCACTTTAACTCCAGTTTAACTCCACTTTAACTCCAGTTTAACTCCACTTTAACTCCAGTTTAACTCCACTTTAACTCCAGTTTAACTCCAGTTTAATTCCAGTTTAACTCCAACTCCACTTTAACTCCAGTTTAACTCCACTTTAACTCCAGTTTAACTCCACTTTAACTCCAGTTTAACTCCAGTTTAACTCCACTTTAACTCCAGTTTAACTCCACTTTAACTCCAGTTTAACTCCACTTTAACTCCAGTTTAATTCCAGTTTAATTCCAGTTTAACTCCAACTCCACTTTAACTCCAGTTTAACTCCAGTTTAATTCCAGTTTAACTCCAACTCCAGTTTAACTCCAGTTTAACTCCAGTTTAATCCCAGTTTAACTCCAGTTTAACTCCAGTTTAATCCCAGTTTAACTCCAGTTTAACTCCAGTTTAATCCCAGTTTAACTCCAGTTTAACTCCAGTTTAATCCCAGTTTAACTCCAGTTTAACTCCAGTTTAATCCCAGTTTAACTCCAGTTTAACTCCAGTTTAATCCCAGTTTAACTCCAGTTTAATCCCAGTTTAACTCCAGTTTAACTCCAGTTTAATCCCAGTTTAACTCCAGTTTAACTCCAGTTTAATTCCAGTTTAACTCCAACTCCACTTTAACTCCAGTTTAACTCCAGTTTAACTCCAACTCCACTTTAACTCCAGTTTAACTCCAGTTTAACTCCAACTCCACTTTAACTCCACTTTAACTCCAGTTTAACTCCAGTTTAATTCCAGTTTAACTCCAACTCCACTTTAACTCCAGTTTAACTCCAGTTTAATCCCAGTTTAACTCCAGTTTAATTCCAGTTTAATTCCAGTTTAACTCCAACTCCACTTTAACTCCAGTTTAACTCCAGTTTAATCCCAGTTTAACTCCAGTTTAATTCCAGTTTAATCCCAGTTTAACTCCAGTTTAATCCCAGTTTAACTCCAACTCCACTTTAACTCCAGTTTAACTCCAGTTTAATCCCAGTTTAACTCCAGTTTAATCCCAGTTTAATCCCAGTTTAACTCCAGTTTAATCCCACTTTAACTCCAGTTTAACTCCAGTTTAATTCCAGTTTAACTCCAACTCCACTTTAACTCCAGTTTAACTCCAGTTTAATCCCAGTTTAACTCCAGTTTAACTCCAGTTTAATTCCAGTTTAACTCCAACTCCACTTTAACTCCAGTTTAACTCCAGTTTAATCCCAGTTTAACTCCAGTTTAATTCCAGTTTAATCCCAGTTTAACTCCAGTTTAATCCCAGTTTAACTCCAACTCCACTTTAACTCCAGTTTAACTCCAGTTTAATCCCAGTTTAACTCCAGTTTAATCCAGTTTAATCCCAGTTTAACTCCAGTTTAACTCCACTTTAACTCCAGTTTAACTCCAGTTTAATTCCAGTTTAACTCCAACTCCACTTTAACTCCAGTTTAACTCCAGTTTAATCCCAGTTTAACTCCACTTTAACTCCAGTTTAACTCCACTTTAACTCCAGTTTAATTCCAGTTTAATCCCAGTTTAACTCCAGTTTAATCCCAGTTTAATCCCAGTTTAACTCCACTTTAACTCCAGTTTAACTCCAGTTTAATTCCAGTTTAACTCCAACTCCACTTTAACTCCAGTTTAACTCCAGTTTAATCCCAGTTTAACTCCAGTTTAATTCCAGTTTAATCCCAGTTTAACTCCAGTTTAACTCCAGTTTAATCCCAGTTTAACTCCAGTTTAACTCCAGTTTAATCCCAGTTTAACTCCAGTTTAACTCCAGTTTAATCCCAGTTTAACTCCAGTTTAACTCCAGTTTAATCCCAGTTTAACTCCAGTTTAACTCCACTTTAACTCCAGTTTAACTCCAGTTTAATTCCAGTTTAATCCCAGTTTAACTCCAGTTTAACTCCAGTTTAACTCCAGTTTAACTCCAACTCCACTTTAACTCCAGTTTAACTCCAGTTTAATTCCAGTTTAACTCCAACTCCACTTTAACTCCAGTTTAACTCCAGTTTAATCCCAGTTTAACTCCAGTTTAATTCCAGTTTAATCCCAGTTTAACTCCAGTTTAATCCCAGTTTAACTCCAACTCCACTTTAACTCCAGTTTAACTCCAGTTTAATCCCAGTTTAACTCCAGTTTAATCCCAGTTTAATTCCAGTTTAATTCCAGTTTAACTCCAGTTTAATTCCAGTTTAATCCCAGTTTAACTCCAGTTTAATCCCAGTTTAACTCCAACTCCACTTTAACTCCAGTTTAACTCCAGTTTAATCCCAGTTTAACTCCAGTTTAATTCCAGTTTAACTCCAGTTTAATCCCAGTTTAACTCCAGTTTAATCCCAGTTTAACTCCAACTCCACTTTAACTCCAGTTTAACTCCAGTTTAATCCCAGTTTAACTCCAGTTTAACTCCAGTTTAATCCCAGTTTAACTCCAGTTTAACTCCAGTTTAATCCCAGTTTAATCCCAGTTTAACTCCACTTTAACTCCAGTTTAACTCCAGTTTAATCCCAGTTTAACTCCAGTTTAATCCCAGTTTAACTCCAGTTTAACTCCAGTTTAATCCCAGTTTAACTCCAGTTTAACTCCAGTTTAATTCCAGTTTAATTCCACTTTAATCCCAGTTTAACTCCAGTTTAATCCCAGTTTAACTCCAGTTTAACTCCACTTTAATCCCAGTTTAACTCCAGTTTAACTCCAGTTTAATCCCAGTTTAACTCCAGTTTAATCCCAGTTTAACTCCAGTTTAACTCCAGTTTAATCCCAGTTTAACTCCAGTTTAACTCCAGTTTAATCCCAGTTTAACTCCAGTTTAACTCCAGTTTAACTCCAGTTTAATCCCAGTTTAACTCCAGTTTAACTCCAGTTTAATCCCACTTTAACTCCAGTTTAATCCCAGTTTAACTCCAGTTTAACTCCAGTTTAATCCCAGTTTAACTCCAGTTTAACTCCAGTTTAATCCCAGTTTAACTCCAGTTTAACTCCAGTTTAACTCCAGTTTAATCCCAGTTTAACTCCAGTTTAACTCCAGTTTAATCCCACTTTAACTCCAGTTTAATCCCAGTTTAACTCCAGTTTAACTCCAGTTTAATCCCAGTTTAACTCCAGTTTAATTCCAGTTTAACTCCACTTTAACTCCAGTTTAACTCCAGTTTAATCCCAGTTTAACTCCAGTTTAACTCCAGTTTAATCCCAGTTTAACTCCACTTTAACTCCAGTTTAATCCCAGTTTAACTCCAGTTTAACTCCAGTTTAATCCCAGTTTAATCCCAGTTTAACTCCACTTTAACTCCAGTTTAACTCCAGTTTAATCCCAGTTTAACTCCAGTTTAACTCCAGTTTAATCCCAGTTTAACTCCAGTTTAACTCCACTTTAACTCCAGTTTAATCCCAGTTTAACTCCAGTTTAACTCCAGTTTAATCCCAGTTTAACTCCAGTTTAACTCCAGTTTAACTCCACTTTAACTCCACTTTAACTCCAGTTTAATCCCAGTTTAACTCCAGTTTAACTCCAGTTTAATCCCAGTTTAACTCCAGTTTAACTCCAGTTTAATCCCAGTTTAACTCCAGTTTAACTCCACTTTAACTCCAGTTTAATCCCAGTTTAATTCCAGTTTAACTCCAACTCCAGTTTAATCCCAGTTTAACTCCAGTTTAATTCCACTTTAACTCCACTTTAACTCCAGTTTAACTCCACTTTAACTCCAGTTTAATCCCAGTTTAACTCCAGTTTAATTCCAGTTTAACTCCAGTTTAATCCCAGTTCAACTCCAGTTTAATCCCAGTTTAACTCCAGTTTAATCCCAGTTTAATTCCAGTTTAACTCCAGTTTAACTCTAGTTTAACTACAGTTTAATCCCAGTTTAACTCCAGTTTAATTCCAGTTTAACTCCAGTTTAACTCCAGTTTAATCCCAGTTTAACTCCAGTTTAATCCCAGTTTAACTCCAGTTTAATCCCAGTTTAACTACAACTCCAATTTAATCCCAGTTTAACTCCAGTTTAATTCCAGTTTAACTCCAGTTTAATCCCAGTTTAACTCCAGTTTAATCCCAGTTTAACTACAACTCCAATTTAATCCCAGTTTAACTCCAGTTTAATCCCAGTTTAACTCCAGTTTAACTCCAACTCCAGTTTAACTCCAGTGTAATCCCAGTTTAACTCCAGTGTAATCCCAGTTTAACTCCAGTTTAACTCCAGTGTAATCCCAGTTTAACTCCAGTTTAACTCCAGTGTAATCCCAGTTTAACTCCAGTTTAACTCCAGTGTAATCCCAGTTTAACTCCAGTGTAATCCCAGTTTAACTCCAGTTTAACTCCAGTGTAATCCCAGTTTAACTCCAGTTTAACTCCAGTGTAATCCCAGTTTAACTCCAGTGTAATCCCACTTGTTGCAGGCCACCGATCGACAGGCTGAGCGAGGAGGGAACCTTCCAACGAAAAAGATGCCGATTCTCAACATGTCGCTGATCACAACGTTGTACTACTGCTGCTTCTACCACTACTCTGAGGCCAAGGTTAGTCCGGGTTAAACCAGGTCGAGGTTAGTCCGGGTTAAACTAAACCAGACCGAGGTTAGTCCGGGTTAAACTAAATTAGGCCGAGGTTAGTCCAGCTTAAACCAGGCCGAGGTTAGTCCGGGTCACACCAGTCCCAGGTTAGTCCGGGTTAAACCAGTTCCAGGTGAGTCCGTGTTAAACTAAACTAGGCCGAGGTTATTCTGAACCTGAATATTGAAAGTAGTTTAACTTGTGTCTCTTCCTGTTTGCAGAACACCTTCAGCAGCCCTCTGAACGTGCGTCAGACCTTCAAGGTGAGCCGTGGTGGTTTGACAGGTGAGTTACAGGAGGTTACAGGTAAGGTCTTCGCCCTCTCACCTGGTTGACCTCTGACCTCAGATCTCGGAGAAGCAGTTCTTCGTGACGGCTCTAGCTGCACGGGCGGAGCTGAAGGAGTGGTTAGACGTCGACGCTCTGTTTACCTGCAGGAACTGGCTTGGATTCACCAAGAAGAAATCTCCACTCAGCTTCCAGCGAGTGGTCGACATCCTGCAGAAGAACTCCGCCCCCACACAGGTGAGAGGGCGGGACTACCCTGCTGAAAACAGGTGTGCGACTGGCAGGTGTGCTGTTTGATTGACACGTGTGTTGATTGATTGACAGGTGTGTTGATTGATTGACAGGTGTGTTGATTGATTGACGGTGTGTTGATTGATTGACAGTTGTGCTGTTGTTTGACGTGTGTTGTTGTTTGACAGGTGTGTTGATTGTTTGACAGGTGTGTTGATTGATTGACAGGTGTGTTGTTTGATTGACAGGTGCTGCAGGACTACGTGGCGCTGGTTGATGATGCGGAGCTCAGGATCACTTTGGCCCAGAAGCATAAATGTCACGACATCGTTATCAACGTGAGACTTTCATAATAATAATAATAATAATGAGTATTTAAAAGCTTACTTACGTTGATGATGTCATGATGACTGGCGTCTCTCTGGGCCAATCAGACATACCGAGACCTGAAGGACCGGCAGCAGTTGCTAGGATACCGAGGAAAGGTCGAGACGGGATCAGCCGAGGAGAAGAGGATCGATGAGCTGCTGACCAATCAGGTGAGGGTGGGGGGCAACCAGGTGAGGGGGGGGGGCAACCCTGAAGGGGGATCATCATGTGACCTTTTTTCTTCTTCTCTTTCAGCAAATTCGTTGGAAGAACTGAAAGCCTAAACTAAAGACTTTTACTTTGAAAATGAGGCTTCTTCCAGAGACAAGAGAAGAGCTGTCACCGTGGCAACAAGAACATTCAATTAGATTGCAGAGGCTGATTGACCCCGCCCACAGGACACTGTGTGGTGGGGCTTGTATTTCTGCTGAGTCAACGATTCGACATTCCTCTTGATTTGATAAATAATGTTGTAAAAACTATTAAAACTTTATTTAAACATGTGACTTTTTCTTTTTTATTGGAAGACGAGAAGCGGAAGTCTGCCGAAAATCGCTTTCCAACAATATTGCAAATACGCTGACTAGGGGTGTTACGGTATCCTTATTCGTCCCGAACCGTCACAGTTCGGACGTCAAGGTTCGGTGCATGCAGTCACACGACGAATACGCCTTTTTTTTTATGAGAGGGAAAAAATGTCTGTCATTCAGGGCATTATCCATGATCCTGCTTCTTTTAAATCAGCTGTGTGGGAACATTTCCCTGTGGACAACAATAACGATTTAATTTCAAACCTTTTTAACCAGGTGAATCCCATTGAGATCATCGATCTATTTTTCAAGGCAGACCGGCTGATGGAGTGCGAATTGTGGATCGGAGGAGGACAGTGTGTCGCGTTGTTCGATAACGGTGCGGTATGCTAATGGTAACACACGCCAAACATGCTAAATAATATCAGAAGCCATCACCCAGATTTACCAATCACGGAGCCCGGCAAAAGACAACAGCAGTTCAACAGCTTCTCCCCGCTGTTTTTAAGAAGCCAATAGACATGAAAGCCGAGAGACCAAAATAAATAACTCAAGCTATTGGCATATATATTTCAACGACTATGCGCTCTTGAAACACTTTATTATTTATGATAGTTTTACAACTTATTGAACCTTTTTGTTTGACATCATCCATTATAGATAATACGGCCATCTGAGTGTGTGTGGTACTTTTTTTGGTTTGGTTTTAACAGTGTAATAAAGTGCATTTTTAAACTGAAACTTGCACTACTGTTCAAAATAAATAACAAACCTGGAATTATGCATCTGGGACTTTTTTTTGCTTTTTCTTGCTGTACCGAACCCGTACCGAACCGTTACCCCCAAACCGAGGTACGTACCGAACCGTGAACTCTGTGAACCGTTACACCCCTAGCAATGACTGATTAAAGTCCTCTGAAAATGTATACAGATAATAAGACTGCCGTTCATCATACACATAGCAACTGGAGCCCTACATTACTCAGAGTGATAGTTCTACATTACTCAGAGTGACAACTCTACATTATTCAGAGTGATAGCTCTACATTACTCAGAGAGTGACAGCTCTACATTACCCAGAGAGTGACAGCTCTACATTACTCAGAGAGTGATAGTTCTACATTATTCAGAGAGTGACAACTCTACATTATTCAGAGTGATAGCTCTACATTACTCAGAGTGACAGCTCTACATTACTCAGAGAGTGACAGCTCTACATTACTCAGAGAGTGACAGCTCTACATTACTCAGAGTGACAGCTCTACATTACTCAGAGAGTGACAGCTCTACATTACTCAGAGAGTGACAGCTCTACATTACTCAGAGAGTGACAGCTCTACATTACTCAGAGTGACAGCTCTACATTACTCAGAGTGACAGCTCTACATTACTCAGAGTGACAGCTCTACATTACTCAGAGAGTGACAGCTCTACATTACTCAGAGAGTGACAGCTCTACATTGCTCAGAGTGACAGCTCTACATTACTCAGAGAGTGACAGCTCTACATTACTCAGAGAGTGACAGCTCTACATTACTCAGAGAGTGACAGCTCTACATTACTCAGAGTGATAGCTCTACATTACTCAGAGTGATAGCTCTACATTACTCAGAGTGATAGCTCTACATTACTCAGAGAGTGACAGCTCTACATTACTCAGAGAGTGACAGCTCTACATTACTCAGAGAGTGACAGCTCTACATTACTCAGAGTGACAGCTCTACATTACTCAGAGAGTGACAGCTCTACATTACTCAGAGTGAGAGCTCTACATTACTCAGAGTGACAGCTCTACATTGCTCAGAGTGACAGCTCTACATTACTCAGAGAGTGACAGCTCTACATTACTCAGAGTGAGAGCTCTACATTGCTCAGAGTGACAGCTCTACATTACTCAGAGAGTGACAGCTCTACATTACTCAGAGTGACAGCTCTACATTACTCGGAGAGTGACAGCTCTACATTACTCAGAGTGATAGTTCTACATTACTCAGAGAGTGATAGTTCTACATTACTCAGAGTGATAGTTCTACATTACTCAGAGTGAGAGCTCTACATTACTCAGAGTGATAGTTCTACATTACTCAGAGAGTGATAGTTCTACATTACTCAGAGAGTGACAGCTCTACATTACTCGGAGAGTGACAGCTCTACATTACTCAGAGAGTGATAGTTCTACATTACTCAGAGAGTGACAGCTCTACATTACTCAGAGAGTGACAGCTCTACATTATACAGAGTGATAGCTCTACATTACTCAGAGTGACCGCTCTACATTACTCAGAGTGATAGCTCTACATTACTGAGTGATAGCTCTACATTACTCAGAGTGACAGACACAGCCTGAAATAGCCTCTTCCTGTCCCTTCAGAGTAAAAGCCTCTTCCTGTCCCTTCAGAGTAAAAGCCTCTTCCTGTCCCTTCAGAGTAAAAGCCTCTTCCTGTCCCTTCAGAGTAAAAGTCTCTTCCTGTCCCTTCAGAGTAAAAGTCTCTTCCTGTCCCTTCAGAGTAAAAGTCTCTTCCTGTCCCTTCAGAGTAAAAGTCTCTTCCTGTCCCTTCAGAGTAAAAGTCTCTTCCTGTCCCTTCAGAGTAAAAGCCTCTTCCTGTCCCTTCAGAGTAAAAGTCTCTTCCTGTCCCTTCAGAGTAAAAGCCTCTTCCTGTCCCTTCAGAGTAAAAGTCTCTTCCTGTCCCTTCAGAGTAAAAGTCTCTTCCTGTCCCTTCAGAGTAAAAGCCTCTTCCTGTCTCTTCAGAGTAAAAGCCTCTTCCTGTCTCTTCAGAGTAAAAGCCTCTTCCTGTCCCTTCAGAGTAAAAGCCTCTTCCTGTCCCTTCAGAGTAAAAGCCTCTTCCTGTCCCTTCAGATTAAAAGCCTCTCATGAATTATAGATGCGAGCAGACGGAGGACGAGGCAGCGAGGTCAGTCTCTCTTTGTTACATTAAAGTCTTAGTGTTTTAATAGTATCTGTATTATATTTTCTCTAATGATTGTAATGTGTGTATTATTTATTTACACATCAGTTTCTGAGGAAGATCTTAAACATGTGAAGATGAGATGAATCACTTCCTTTGAGTCAATATCTCAGTGTTTCACCATTCAAACAAGAAAAGAGGTGTGTGTGTGTGTGTGTGTGTGTGTGTGTGTGTGTGTGTGTGTGTGTGTGTGTGTGTGTGTGTGTGTGTGTGTGTGTGTGTGTGTGTGTGTGTGTGTGTGTGTGTGTGTGTGTGTGTGTGTGTGTGTGTGTGTGTGTGTGTGTGTGTGTGTGTGTGTGTGTGTGTGTGTGTGTGTGTGTGTGTGTGTGTGTGTGTGAGAGAGGCTTTTATGAAACACTAACACTTGATAAGATATTGTATATAATACTTTAAATATTATACATAATACATATTTTGTAATTATGTTATTGTGTTATTGTTCTGTGGACGAAGTGGAGCAATAAAGTCATTATTTATTTAACATTTGTTTATTAATAATTTAAGTTTCGAGAAAGAGGGTGATGATCAATAATTAAAGAAGCCCCGCCCACCCCCAGCAGCCGCAGCGCCTGATTGGTCGCTGCCGTGTTAGAACAGATGACATTACAACATAATTTAATTATTAACAGGAAGTGGAACACAAGTTTCCTGTTTCCAGACATAATGAGGTCACAGTGCAACAGCCAATCAGAGCCCAGAAGCGGAAACAAAGTGCAGCAGAGTGCATGCTGGGAGTTTACACTATACATTACAACAATTCAGTAAACATCAATATTTACCCCGAGAAATAAAAATAAACTCTAAATATACATCTCTGTTTCCCCCCATGGGCACAGTGTGTTTAATGGGACTGAGGTAACCAATTAAGTAATTAAGTAACCAATTAAGTTATTAATAAAGTAAATGAAATCAAAATAAAGTTTGATCAGTTGTGAATCACCATGATAGGGGTCTTCTGAAGGGTTAATAACATGTATAAAGACTTATGTTAAAGGGTTAATAGACGGAGGCGTCTGGTGCAGTGGATAAAGCGATGTTGTTCGGATCAAGGGGTCACAGGTTCAAACCCCCCTGCAGTCAGCATGTCGTTGTGTCCCTGAGACACTTCACCCCAAAGTGCTCCTGTGGGGATTGCCTACAGTATTAAGTATGCAAGTCGCTTTGGATAAAAGCGACTAACAAGTAACATGTAATTAATAACGTTCATGATGACTTTAGTTAAAGGGTTAATAACGTTCATGATGACTTTAGTTAAAGGGTTAATAACGTTCATGATGACTTTAGTTAAAGGGTTAATAACGTTCATGATGACTTTAGTTAAAGGGTTAATAACGTTCATGATGACTTTAGTTAAAGGGTTAATAACGTTCATGATGACTTTAGATAAAGGGTTAATAACGTTCATGATGACTTTAGATAAAGGGTTAATAACGTTCATGATGACTTTAGATAAAGGGTTAATAACGTTCATGATGACTTTAGATAAAGGGTTAATAACGTTCATGATGACTTTAGTTAAAGGGTTAATAACGTTCATGATGACTTTAGTTAAAGGGTTAATAACGTTCATGATGACTTTAGTTAAAGGGTTAATAACGTTCATGATGACTTTAGATAAAGGGTTAATAACGTTCATGATGACTTTAGATAAAGGGTTAATAACGTTCATGATGACTTTAGATAAAGGGTTAATAACGTTCATGATGACTTTAGTTAAAGGGTTAATAACGTTCATGATGACTTTAGTTAAAGGGTTAATAACGTTCATGATGACTTTAGATAAAGGGTTAATAACGTTCATGATGACTTTAGTTAAAGGGTTAATAACGTTCATGATGACTTTAGTTAAAGGGTTAATAACGTTCATGATGACTTTAGTTAAAGGGTTAATAACGTTCATGATGACTTTAGATAAAGGGTTAATAACGTTCATGATGACTTTAGTTAAAGGGTTAATAACGTTCATGATGACTTTAGTTAAAGGGTTAATAACGTTCATGATGACTTTAGATAAAGGGTTAATAACGTTCATGATGACTTTAGTTAAAGGGTTAATAACGTTCATGATGACTTTAGTTAAAGGGTTAATAACGTTCATGATGACTTTAGTTAAAGGGTTAATAACGTTCATGATGACTTTAGATAAAGGGTTAATAACGTTCATGATGACTTTAGTTAAAGGGTTAATAACGTTCATGATGACTTTAGTTAAAGGGTTAATAACGTTCATGATGACTTTAGTTAAAGGGTTAATAACGTTCATGATGACTTTAGTTAAAGGGTTAATAACGTTCATGATGACTTTAGATAAAGGGTTAATAACGTTCATGATGACTTTAGTTAAAGGGTTAATAACGTTCATGATGACTTTAGTTAAAGGGTTAATAACGTTCATGATGACTTTAGATAAAGGGTTAATAACGTTCATGATGACTTTAGTTAAAGGGTTAATAACGTTCATGATGACTTTAGATAAAGGGTTAATAACGTTCATGATGACTTTAGTTAAAGGGTTAATAACGTTCATGATGACTTTAGTTAAAGGGTTAATAACGTTCATGATGACTTTAGATAAAGGGTTAATAACGTTCATGATGACTTTAGTTAAAGGGTTAATAACGTTCATGATGACTTTAGTTAAAGGGTTAATAACGTTCATGATGACTTTAGTTAAAGGGTTAATAACGTTCATGATGACTTTAGATAAAGGGTTAATAACGTTCATGATGACTTTAGATAAAGGGTTAATAACGTTCATGATGACTTTAGTTAAAGGGTTAATAACGTTCATGATGACTTTAGTTAAAGGGTTAATAACGTTCATGATGACTTTAGATAAAGGGTTAATAACGTTCATGATGACTTTAGTTAAAGGGTTAATAACGTTCATGATGACTTTAGTTAAAGGGTTAATAACGTTCATGATGACTTTAGTTAAAGGGTTAATAACGTTCATGATGACTTTAGTTAAAGGGTTAATAACGTTCATGATGACTTTAGATAAAGGGTTAATAACGTTCATGATGACTTTAGTTAAAGGGTTAATAACGTTCATGATGACTTTAGTTAAAGGGTTAATAACGTTCATGATGACTTTAGTTAAAGGGTTAATAACGTTCATGATGACTTTAGATAAAGGGTTAATAACGTTCATGATGACTTTAGTTAAAGGGTTAATAACGTTCATGATGACTTTAGTTAAAGGGTTAATAACGTTCACGATGACTTTAGATAAAGGGTTAATAACGTTCACGATGACTTTAGTTAAAGGGTTAATAACGTTCACGATGACTTTAGTTAAAGGGTTAATAACGTTCACGATGACTTTAGTTAAAGGGTTAATAACGTTCATGATGACTTTAGTTAAAGGGTTAATAACGTTCGTGATGACTTTAGTTAAAGGGTTCATAACGTTCATGATGACTTTAGATAAAGGGTTAATAACGTTCATGGTGACTTTAGTTAAAGGGTTAATAACGTTCATGATGACTTTAGTTAAAGGGTTCATAACGTTCATGATGACTTTAGTTAAAGGGTTAATAACGTTCATGATGACTTTAGTTAAAGGGTTAATAACGTTCATGATGACTTTAGTTAAAGGGTTAATAACGTTCATGATGACTTTAGATAAAGGGTTAATAACGTTCATGATGACTTTAGATAAAGGGTTAATAACGTTCATGATGACTTTAGTTAAAGGGTTAATAACGTTCATGATGACTTTAGTTAAAGGGTTAATAACGTTCATGATGACTTTAGTTAAAGGGTTAATAACGTTCATGATGACTTTAGATAAAGGGTTCATAACGTTCATGATGACTTTAGTTAAAGGGTTAATAACGTTCATGATGACTTTAGTTAAAGGGTTAATAACGTTCATGATGACTTTAGTTAAAGGGTTAATAACGTTCATGATGACTTTAGTTAAAGGGTTAATAACGTTCATGATGACTTTAGTTAAAGGGTTAATAACGTTCATGATGACTTTAGATAAAGGGTTAATAACGTTCATGATGACTTTAGTTAAAGGGTTAATAACGTTCATGATGACTTTAGTTAAAGGGTTAATAACGTTCATGATGACTTTAGTTAAAGGGTTAATAACGTTCATGATGACTTTAGTTAAAGGGTTAATAACGTTCATGATGACTTTAGATAAAGGGTTAATAACGTTCATGATGACTTTAGATAAAGGGTTAATAACGTTCATGATGACTTTAGTTAAAGGGTTAATAACGTTCATGATGACTTTAGTTAAAGGGTTCATAACGTTCATGATGACTTTAGTTAAAGGGTTAATAACGTTCATGATGACTTTAGTTAAAGGGTTAATAACGTTCATGATGACTTTAGATAAAGGGTTAATAACGTTCATGATGACTTTAGTTAAAGGGTTAATAACGTTCATGATGACTTTAGATAAAGGGTTAATAACGTTCATGATGACTTTAGTTAAAGGGTTAATAACGTTCATGATGACTTTAGTTAAAGGGTTAATAACGTTCATGATGACTTTAGTTAAAGGGTTAATAACGTTCATGATGACTTTAGATAAAGGGTTAATAACGTTCATGATGACTTTAGTTAAAGGGTTAATAACGTTCATGATGACTTTAGTTAAAGGGTTAATAACGTTCATGATGACTTTAGTTAAAGGGTTAATAACGTTCATGATGACTTTAGTTAAAGGGTTAATAACGTTCATGATGACTTTAGTTAAAGGGTTAATAACGTTCATGATGACTTTAGATAAAGGGTTAATAACGTTCATGATGACTTTAGTTAAAGGGTTAATAACGTTCATGATGACTTTAGTTAAAGGGTTAATAACGTTCATGATGACTTTAGATAAAGGGTTAATAACGTTCATGATGACTTTAGTTAAAGGGTTAATAACGTTCATGATGACTTTAGATAAAGGGTTAATAACGTTCATGATGACTTTAGTTAAAGGGTTAATAACGTTCATGATGACTTTAGTTAAAGGGTTAATAACGTTCATGATGACTTTAGATAAAGGGTTAATAACGTTCATGATGACTTTAGTTAAAGGGTTAATAACGTTCATGATGACTTTAGTTAAAGGGTTAATAACGTTCATGATGACTTTAGTTAAAGGGTTAATAACGTTCATGATGACTTTAGTTAAAGGGTTAATAACGTTCATGATGACTTTAGTTAAAGGGTTAATAACGTTCATGATGACTTTAGTTAAAGGGTTAATAACGTTCATGATGACTTTAGATAAAGGGTTAATAACGTTCATGATGACTTTAGTTAAAGGGTTAATAACGTTCATGATGACTTTAGTTAAAGGGTTAATAACGTTCATGATGACTTTAGTTAAAGGGTTAATAACGTTCATGATGACTTTAGATAAAGGGTTAATAACGTTCATGATGACTTTAGTTAAAGGGTTAATAACGTTCATGATGACTTTAGTTAAAGGGTTAATAACGTTCATGATGACTTTAGTTAAAGGGTTAATAACATTCATGATGACTTTAGTTAAAGGGTTAATAACGTTCATGATGACTTTAGATAAAGGGTTAATAACATTCATGATGACTTTAGTTAAAGGGTTAATAACGTTCATGATGACTTTAGTTAAAGGGTTAATAACGTTCATGATGACTTTAGATAAAGGGTTAATAACGTTCACGATGACTTTAGATAAAGGGTTCATAACGTTCACGATGACTTTAGTTAAAGGGTTAATAACGTTCATGATGACTTTAGTTAAAGGGTTAATAACGTTCATGATGACTTTAGATAAAGGGTTAATAACGTTCATGATGACTTTAGTTAAAGGGTTAATAACGTTCATGATGACTTTAGTTAAAGGGTTAATAACGTTCATGATGACTTTAGTTAAAGGGTTAATAACGTTCGTGATGACTTTAGTTAAAGGGTTAATAACGTTCGTGATGACTTTAGTTAAAGGGTTCATAACGTTCATGATGACTTTAGATAAAGGGTTAATAACGTTCATGGTGACTTTAGTTAAAGGGTTGATAACGTTCATGATGACTTTAGTTAAAGGGTTCATAACGTTCATGATGACTTTAGTTAAAGGGTTAATAACGTTCATGATGACTTTAGTTAAAGGGTTAATAACGTTCATGATGACTTTAGTTAAAGGGTTAATAACGTTCATGATGACTTTAGTTAAAGGGTTAATAACGTTCATGATGACTTTAGATAAAGGGTTAATAACGTTCATGATGACTTTAGATAAAGGGTTAATAACGTTCATGATGACTTTAGTTAAAGGGTTAATAACGTTCATGATGACTTTAGATAAAGGGTTCATAACGTTCATGATGACTTTAGTTAAAGGGTTAATAACGTTCATGATGACTTTAGTTAAAGGGTTAATAACGTTCATGATGACTTTAGTTAAAGGGTTAATAACGTTCATGATGACTTTAGTTAAAGGGTTAATAACGTTCATGATGACTTTAGTTAAAGGGTTAATAACGTTCATGATGACTTTAGTTAAAGGGTTAATAACGTTCATGATGACTTTAGTTAAAGGGTTAATAACGTTCATGATGACTTTAGATAAAGGGTTAATAACGTTCATGATGACTTTAGTTAAAGGGTTAATAACGTTCATGATGACTTTAGTTAAAGGGTTAATAACGTTCATGATGACTTTAGTTAAAGGGTTAATAACATTCATGATGACTTTAGTTAAAGGGTTAATAACGTTCATGATGACTTTAGTTAAAGGGTTAATAACGTTCATGATGACTTTAGATAAAGGGTTAATAACGTTCATGATGACTTTAGTTAAAGGGTTAATAACGTTCATGATGACTTTAGATAAAGGGTTAATAACGTTCATGATGACTTTAGTTAAAGGGTTAATAACGTTCATGATGACTTTAGTTAAAGGGTTAATAACGTTCATGATGACTTTAGATAAAGGGTTAATAACGTTCATGATGACTTTAGTTAAAGGGTTAATAACGTTCATGATGACTTTAGATAAAGGGTTAATAACGTTCATGATGACTTTAGATAAAGGGTTAATAACGTTCATGATGACTTTAGTTAAAGGGTTAATAACGTTCATGATGACTTTAGTTAAAGGGTTAATAACGTTCATGATGACTTTAGATAAAGGGTTAATAACGTTCATGATGACTTTAGTTAAAGGGTTAATAACGTTCATGATGACTTTAGTTAAAGGGTTAATAACGTTCATGATGACTTTAGTTAAAGGGTTAATAACGTTCATGATGACTTTAGTTAAAGGGTTAATAACGTTCATGATGACTTTAGTTAAAGGGTTAATAACGTTCATGATGACTTTAGATAAAGGGTTCATAACGTTCATGATGACTTTAGTTAAAGGGTTAATAACGTTCATGATGACTTTAGATAAAGGGTTCATAACGTTCATGATGACTTTAGTTAAAGGGTTAATAACGTTCATGATGACTTTAGTTAAAGGGTTAATAACGTTCATCATGACTTTAGATAAAGGGTTCATAACGTTCATGATGACTTTAGTTAAAGGGTTAATAACGTTCATCATGACTTTAGATAAAGGGTTCATAACGTTCATGATGACTTTAGTTAAAGGGTTAATAACGTTCATGATGACTTTAGTTAAAGGGTTAATAACGTTCATGATGACTTTAGTTAAAGGGTTAATAACGTTCATGATGACTTTAGTTAAAGGGTTAATAACGTTCATGATGACTTTAGTTAAAGGGTTAATAACGTTCATGATGACTTTAGTTAAAGGGTTAATAACGTTCATGATGACTTTAGTTAAAGGGTTAATAACGTTCATGATGACTTTAGATAAAGGGTTAATAACGTTCATGATGACTTTAGTTAAAGGGTTAATAACGTTCATGATGACTTTAGATAAAGGGTTAATAACGTTCATGATGACTTTAGTTAAAGGGTTAATAACGTTCATGATGACTTTAGTTAAAGGGTTAATAACGTTCATGATGACTTTGGTTAAAGGGTTAATAAGTCAGAATAATGAGATTTGTGTCCTTCAGAACCGTTGACGTTGATTTGACTTCAGGTATATGAACAGTTTGGTTTCTCCTGATATTGATTCTAATTGGCCTTCCCTGTCTCCATGCAGACATGATGGCCCCCCCGCTGAGTGACGCTCTGAAGAATAGCTCCTCGTCCTGCGAGCCTCCGTACGGCGAGGCTCGCCTGCCGCTGCTGCTGCTGTACACCGCCGTGCTAACGGTGGGACTGCCGGCTAACCTACTGACCGTCGGCCTCACATGGCTGCAGGTGCGCAGGAACAACGTGCTGGCCGTGTACCTGCTGAGCCTCTCGCTGTGCGACCTCACCTACCTGTCCACGCTGCCGCTGTGGGCCGTCTACGTGAGCGCGGGACACTGCTGGCCCTGGAGCTCATTAGCCTGCAAGCTAACGGGCTACGTGTTCTTCACCAACATGTACATCAGCATCTCGCTGCTGTGCTGCGTGTCGTGCGACCGCTACGTAGCAGTGGTTTTCAGCCTGGAGTCCATCGGCCTGCGCCGGCAGCGCCTTGCCGCCCTGCTGGTGCTCGCCGTGGTGCTGCTGGTGGGAGCCGCTCACCTCCCGGTGTTCACCATGAGGGAGGGCGACGCCGCCGAGGGCGAGCGCCGCTGCTTCGAGCCGAGCGGCGCGGTGACGGGTTTCAGCTACGCCCGCTTCCTGCTGGGCTTCCTGCTACCGCTGCTCGTGCTGCTGGGAGCTAACCGCGGCGTGCTGGCTAGCGTGCGGCAGAGCAGCGGGCTGCGGCGGCAGCAGAAGCAGCGTGTTGGCCGGCTGGCGGCGGCCGTGGTGCTGCTGTTCCTGGTCTGCTTCGGGCCGTACCATGTGATCCTGCTGCTGAGAGCTGCCCCCCCCCTGAGGGCCGCCCCCCCCCTGCAGGCCTGCCTGATGGAGCGGAGACTCTACACGCCGTACATCGTGGCGCTCGGTCTCTCCACCGTCAACAGTGCGGCTAACCCCCTCCTCTACGTCCTCTCCAGCACCAGCATACGCAGAGACCTGCAGTGCTGCTTAATGCAGGTCTGCGGCCGGCGCCGGCCCAACAGGGACCAGAACCAGAACCAGATCCAGATCCAGATCCAGATGCAGCTGCAGGACTCATTGGAGCCGAACACCGCAACGGAGAGGGTCGAGACCCTCAGCCGGCAGACGCCATCTCGCTGATTTCCCGGTTTTTTTGTGCTGGACCTAGGCCAAGGATCAGGCACACACAAGGAAACTGGGGGCCTAGCATCACCAGACCTTAGAAAATATTTCTACGCAGCACAAATGAGATACATCGTTTGCTCCGAAGGATATCAGGCTAGATGGATATTGAGCTGAATCTGGATCAGGCTCCTCCTCAGACTAGGAGGGAAAGAATACTCAGATCAAAAGGGTGAAAATGTAATTATAAAAGGAACGCTTAAATCGTAAAGACCTCAGAACTGGATTAATCCACTTTCTTAGTGTTAGTGAGGAACCAGTGTAAAGACCTCAGAACTGGATTAATCCACTTTCTTAGTGTCAGTGAGGAACCAGTGTAAAGACCTCAGAACTGGACGGATCCACTTTCTTAGTGTTAGTGAGGAACCAGTGTAAAGACCTCAGAACTGGACTGATCCACTTTCTTAGTGTTAGTGAGGAACCAGTGTAAAGACCTCAGAACTGGACTGATCCTCTTTCTTAGTGTTAGAGGAACCAGTGTAAAGACCTCAGAACTGGACTGATCCACTTTTTAGTGTTATTGAGGAACCAGTGTAAAGACCTCAGAACTGGACTGATCCACTTTCTTAGTGTTAGAGAGAAACCAGAGTAAAGACTTCAGAACTGGATTAATCCACTTTCTTAGTGTCAGTGAGGAACCAGTGTAAAGACCTCAGAACTGGACGGATCCACTTTCTTAGTGTTAGTGAGGAACCAGTGTAAAGACCTCAGAACTGGACTGATCCACTTTCTTAGTGTTAGAGAGGAACCAGTGTAAAGACCTCAGAACTGGACTGATCCACTTTTTAGTGTTATTGAGGAACCAGTGTAAAGACCTCAGAACTGGACTGATCCACTTTCTTAGTGTTAGAGAGAAACCAGTGTAAAGACCTCAGAACTGGACTGATCCACTTTCTTAGTGTCAGTGAGGAACCAGTGTAAAGACTTCAGAACTGGACTGATCCTCTTTCTTAGTGTTAGTGAGGAACCAGTGTAAAGACCTCAGAACTGGACTGATCCACTTTCTTAGTGTTAGAGAGAAACCAGTGTAAAGACTTCAGAACTGGACTGATCCACTTTCTTAGTGTCAGTGAGGAACCAGTGTAAAGACCTCAGAACTGGACTGATCCACTTTCTTAGTGTTAGTGAGGAACCAGTGTAAAGACCTCAGAACTGGACTGATCCTCTTTCTTAGTGTTAGAGAGGAACCAGTGTAAAGACCTCAGAACTGGACTGATCCACTTTCTTAGTGTCAGTGAGGAACCAGTGTAAAGACCTCAGAACTGGACTGATCCACTTTCTTAGTGTCAGTGAGGAACCAGTGTAAAGACTTCAGAACTGGACTGATCCTCTTTCTTAGTGTTAGTGAGGAACCAGTGTAAAGACCTCAGAACTGGACTGATCCTCTTTCTTAGTGTCAGTGAGGAACCAGTGTAAAGACCTCAGAACTGGACTGATCCACTTTCTTAGTGTCAGTGAGGAACCAGTGTAAAGACTTCAGAACTGGACTGATCCACTTTCTTAGTGTTAGAGAGGAACCAGTGTAAAGACTTCAGAACTGGACTGATCCACGTTCTTAGTGTCAGTGAGGAACCAGTGTAAAGACTTCAGAACTGGACTGATCCACTTTCTTAGTGTTAGTGAGGAACCAGTGTAAAGACCTCAGAACTGGACTGATCCTCTTTCTTAGTGTCAGTGAGGAACCAGTGTAAAGACCTCAGAACTGGACTGATCCACTTTCTTAGTGTTAGAGAGGAACCAGTGTAAAGACTTCAGAACTGGACTGATCCACTTTCTTAGTGTTAGAGAGGAACCAGTGTAAAGACTTCAGAACTGGACTGATCCACTTTCTTAGTGTTAGAGAGGAACCAGTGTAAAGACTTCAGAACTGGACTGATCCACGTTCTTAGTGTCAGTGAGGAACCAGTGTAAAGACTTCAGAACTGGACTGATCCACTTTCTTAGTGTTAGTGAGGAACCAGTGTAAAGACCTCAGAACTGGACTGATCCACTTTCTTAGTGTCAGTGAGGAACCAGTGTAAAGACTTCAGAACTGGACTGATACAATTTCTTAGTGTTAGTGAGGAACCAGTGTAAAGACTTCAGAACTGGACTGATCCACTTTCTTAGTGTTAGAGAGGAACCAGTGTAAAGACTTCAGAACTGGACTGATCCACGTTCTTAGTGTCAGTGAGGAACCAGTGTAAAGACTTCAGAACTGGACTGATCCACTTTCTTAGTGTCAGTGAGGAACCAGTGTAAAGACTTCAGAACTGGACTGATACAATTTCTTAGTGTCAGTGAGGAACCAGTGTAAAGACTTCAGAACTGGACTGATACAATTTCTTAGTGTTAGTGAGGAACCAGTGTAAAGACCTCAGAACTGGACTGATCCACTTTCTTAGTGTTAGTGAGGAACCAGTGTAAAGACCTCAGAACTGGACTGATCCTCTTTCTTAGTGTTAGAGAGGAACCAGTGTAAAGACCTCAGAACTGGACTGATCCTCTTTCTTAGTGTTAGTGAGGAACCAGTGTAAAGACCTCAGAACTGGACTGATCCTCTTTCTTAGTGTCAGTGAGGAACCAGTGTAAAGACCTCAGAACTGGACTGATCCTCTTTCTTAGTGTTAGTGAGGAACCAGTGTAAAGACCTCAGAACTGGACTGATCCTCTTTCTTAGTGTTAGTGAGGAACCAGTGTAAAGACTTCAGAACTGGACTGATCCACTTTCTTAGTGTTAGAGAGGAACCAGTGTAAAGACTTCAGAACTGGACTGATCCTCTTTCTTAGTGTTAGTGAGGAACCAGTGTAAAGACCTCAGAACTGGACTGATCCTCTTTCTTAGTGTTAGTGAGGAACCAGTGTAAAGACTTCAGAACTGGACTGATCCTCTTTCTTAGTGTTAGTGAGGATAGTGAGGACTCGAGCAACAGCGTTCTGAATTAGCTGCAGCTTTCTAATAGATGTTTTGATAAGGGTTGATTCGATAAGAATAGCTGTGCTGTTATTTTGTTCAATACAAGTTTCCGTTCAAAACATAAAATCCAGGTTGTGCTTTGTGACAAAATCATTGGTTAAAAAGTTTTTACTTGCTAAAGACCTGACATTTAATACAGCTAGTTTAAGTGTTAGATATACTATCACTCTGGTTGTGATAAACCGTGGAGTACGTGGAATTACTGTTACATTTGATAAATTCACACAGATGGTTTTGCACTTTCTGTTCTTAAGCTGATTCACCAACCTTCTGTGTACAGTACAGGTGAGAACAGAAATGTGGAGCTGCACTGGCTCAGATCCCTCGCTGGGTGGCGTCATCAGAAGAGTTAGTAGTCGCCGTGTTATTGAACATTGCCTTGTCCAGTTCAGCTGTGGCACTGAATCGTCTGCTCAGCAGACAGCATGGAGAGCGCCCTGATTCCGGATAGTATCATTGGAAAGGAGGACCTCTTTAAATCCTTGATACTAACGGGCAAAAGGCCATCGCACAGAACTGGTTAAAAAGTGACCCTCCTGGACATTGTTGAGGGAAGACTGACCTGCTGTCTCAGAATAAAGATCTGTGAACACCGCTGGGAGAAAGACTAAACTTGTGTCCTGTTTTCTGTGTGTTTGTTGTTTTTCTACCTGTGTAGTGAAAAATAAAGAGTTTTAAAAAATGTGATAAAACTGTTTCTTTAGGTCTTCATCCTTTTTTCCTGTAAAAACTAGAAAACTACAAAGTGACATCACTTCCTGTGCAGATCCTTTATTGAGTACACGGTTCATAGTGACAGAGATCCTTTAATGCAGATTCTTGATAAACAGAGCAGTAGTGTTCAGGTGCCCCCCCCCACCTGACCGGGGGGAGCAGTAGGAAAGATCATCACACAAAATCAAAGAGTATTTTCTCCTATAACAACAACAACGACGATGATGATGTGCAACTTTAACAAAACTTTATAATTATTTCATACAGTGTTTTTTCACCAGAGTGAGGCCTCCCCTCAACAGGAGGTCATTTAATAAAGAAGAAGAGGTGATTGGTCCCAGATAGCCAATCAGGTCAAAGGTAAAACACAGCAGCTGGGGAGGGGGGGGTTAAAACCAGGGGCGGGGCCAAAACCAGGGGCGGGGCTTCCCAGCAGGTACAATCCAACATTAATAAAAGCAGCAGGAAGCGCAGACACACCCCGCCACAATAAAATCATTGTGTAAAACCCAGTCTGCAGTCTGATTGGTTCTTGTAGCAGGGGGCGGGGCCTCAGGGCTCCATCTCCAGGCTGTCCAGAGTCAGCCGGCTGCGGTACGGGGAGGAGTTTGGGCTGGGGGGGGAACTGGGATTAGAGCTGTGAGAGGGGGGGGAGGACTCAGGCTGTAGGGGGGGAGGGAGAGAGAGGGAGGGAGAGAGAGAGAGAGGAGGGAGAGAGAGAGAGAGGGAAAGAGAGATAGAGAGGGAAAGAGAGAGAGAGAAAGAGACAGAGAGAGGGGGAAAGAGCGAGAGAGAGGGGGAAAGAGAGAGAGGGGGAAAGAGCGAGAGAGGAGGGAGAGAGAGAGAGAGGGGGAAAGAGAGAGAGGAGGGAGAGAGAAAGGGAAAGAGAGAGACAGACAGAGGGAGAGAGAGAGGAGGGAGAGAGAGAGGGAAAGGGAAAGAAAGAGAGAGAGACGAGGGAGAGAGAGGGAAAGGGAAAGCGAGAGAAAGAGAGAGAGAGAAGTTAGTTCATGATGCTTTAATGACGATGCTTTTATTTTGTAGGGGCTATGTAAACTTCCTGTTACCTCTCCGTCCTCCTGGTCACTGCGAGGAGAAGCTCCGCCCCCAAAATCTGAACCAATAAAAACAAAGATAACAGATGACATCACAGATTGCACCGTGTGTGTTTGTGTACCTGAGGCTGTGTGTGTGTGTGTGTGTGTGTGTACCTGAGGCTGTGCGTGTGATGTGTGTCCTGCTCCTCTGTTGCCGGGAAATACTGGAAAGGGGGCGGGGCTTATCTTTAACTAAGTCGTCCTGCGAGGAATGCATCGCACTCTGCAACACACACACACACACACACACACACACACACACACACACACACACACACACACACACACACACACACACACACACACACACACACACACACACACACACACACACACACACACACACACACACACACACACACACACACACACACACAATTTGTAGGCAGATATTATGGGTCTCAGATATATACAGATATATAAGGACATGTCTCTGAAGTGTCCTGCTCCTAACACCAAACAGATCCTTGTAACCTCGCCCCCCTCTCTTCCAGCTGTTACTAAAGAGATGACTCTGGCCCTTTAAATGTAAACCGAGCTTCTGCTGGTCACGCCCCTTTGGAACTTGGGTTACGGGGCTCAATGGTTAGAGGTGGGGCTTAACCTGTTTAGCCCCCGGTAGTCTGATAAGAAGCGTCTAAATGACCCCTGAGCAAAAACATGCTAACGAACTTGGCACAGAACTCAAGGTAAAGATACCCTTATTACTAATCGTAACTGCACATACAAGATATCCGATTAAAGCTGAGATTCCATATATTCTATAGGTATTGGTCTAATCACTGAGCGATCAGAACACGCGACAGGGGAAGCAAACACAGACATCACAACACGGAGCATTACGGAGCAAACACAGTAGATATTCTCACCTTAGGTGTAATTCTGATCAAAAGTTGTGTTCAATGGCATTAAAACGATAAAAATGCAGCTGAAGGTTAATCCATAGGTTAATCCAACGTGTCTGTCACTTTGAAATAACGATTGATAATCCATCATTCCATTTTTATGTCAAAAACTGAGATTTCATATTAGCTGCTAATGGTAGCCACCAGAGTGTATCGCAGCTTCCGGTTCCTTGGCATTCTAGATGCGCAGCACTCATTCACCAATGGGTAATGTTTAAATGGATTTTAGGAACTTCCCCTCGATTCTATTGGCTATAACTGTTCAAAAGAGGTGTCAATCACCAAAATCGACCGAGGGGGGCCATAGATAGGTCAAATCCACCCAAATGACCCCAGAAGTGGGTTTTTTTCTAAACCTCTCTAAAAAGGTCAAACTTCACTTGTTTTGCATCAATCTTGATACAGGGTACTCATTATATGTTATAGTTTGGATTCCTAGAGCTTTTAGTCTACCAACCCATCATCCAAGCGTGGTTTTCACTATAAGTCATTTTTTTGTTTTTTGGACGGACACTATAATTTTCATTTTTTTACTATGTTCAATCTGAATTTACTTTAAAATAAAAAACATCTATATTGATTCTGACTTCTCTACATCCAACTCACAGGTTTATCATTGCTTTGAGAACAAAGATTATTAATTTACCCCTTTTAGAAGTGAAGTTATAGTCATTTGTTCTGGGAATGTCATTTTCAAGTTAATGATAAGGGGGAGTTACCAGAGGGAGGTCCATGAGGACCTGCAGACCATCTCCTGGTCCCATATGAGCCACATGGTTGAAGTTGGTGGGTCCGGAGATCATCTTAGAGCGAAGACCAGGATCCCTCAGCATCTCCCTATGAAGAGTATAATATATACTACATGTATATATATATATAGTATAGTACAGTATATATATGTATATATGTACTAGGGATGCCAGAAACTGACCATGATCAAAATCGAAAATCGGACAGCCCTGGCGAATAATAATCGCACGTGTGACAGAGAGGGGGGGGGCGCGGGCGGCGAATAATCGATTATTATTCGCCAGGGCTGTCTGATTTTCGATTTTGTTCGGGTCGGTGTGTAGCAGCGCAGCCTGCGCTGCTTGCTTCCTCCAAGTTTACAGTAAAACCAACTGGTGGTGTGACCAATGGCCATTTACAATTATTAATACTATTACTATCATTAGTCTATATTTTGGTTGAAACTAAGCCAGAAAATAAAAAAACATAAATAAAATCGAATTTTTAAAATAATTTTCGATTATGGAGACTGTAACGAATATTTGAATAATCGAAGAATCGCTGGCATCCCTAATATGTACCTCCTCTGTTGCTGGCGCTCCTCCTCAGGAACCTTGAACAGGAACTTCCTCTTACTGCGAGTCCTCATCATCAACTTCCTGCTGTGATCACAGGGGGGGGGGAGGGTGAGGACGCCCTCTGAGAGACAGACAGGTGAGAGAGAGAGACAGGAGAGTTAGTTATAACAGTGTGTGTGTGTGTGTGTGTGTGTGTGTGTGTGTGTGTGTGTGTGTGTGTGTGTGTGTGTGTGTGTGTGTGTGTGTGTGTGTGTGTGTGTGTATGTTACCTGATGTGGTGTTGCTGAAGTAGATGAGTCGGGGGGGCTCAGAGCTCAGCAGGTTTAACGTCCCCTCAACATTCAGAGGTCTGATCTGAGGAAACACAGAGCTGTGATTTGATGGTTCTACACAGTGAGTGTTTGCTGAGCTGTGATTGGCTGGTTATACAGAGTGACTGTTTGCTGAGCTGTGATTGGCTGGTTCTACAAAGTGACTGTGTGCTGAGCTGTTATTGGTTACCTTGCACAGGGAGATGGTCTGGATCCACTCTGAGGTCTGAAGGTCGAAGACGTCCAGCCCGTACTCGCTGTAGACCGTCAGGTGGGAGGAGTTAGAGCCTGCAGACAGACAAGTGGGAGGAGTTAGAGCCTTCTGACAGACAGGCGAGAGGAGTTAGAGACAGGTGGGAGGAGTTAGAGCCTTCTGACAGACAGGCGGGAGGAGTTAGAGACAGGTGGGAGGAGTTAGAGCCTGCAGACAGACTGGTGGGTGCAGTTAGAAGGCTTGTTTGAGACGAGCGAGACCGACGCAGACCTGCGCAATTGCGATCGCCGTTTTGCTATTGCGTTGCATGTTGGTTAGTCATTTTGTCCGACTTGCTCTGGAGGCTCGCCTACATGGGACGTTGAAATCTCACGGGACAAAGACGCCCGCAGCCTTGAGAGCGAGGCGCGGCGCGGCGGCGTAGTTCCTCTCCACGGGCTGAGGAAGCGAAATGCTTGATGGGAAAGGACTCGCTGGTATCTGGAGCTGAGCGCTCATTGTTGGGTTTTACCCCGTGCTGCTGATGAAACTCTCCAATTGGCTCGGCAAATGTTTGTTGCTGTTTTGTGTCAGTTTTACCCCCCCCCCCTCCATTCACAATTTCATCATTGTTCCACAATGTTTATCATCATGAAATTAATATCTATATATTTATACTATACTTTCACTACTTACCGTTTTCATACTTTATATATCTTAGCATATTCATACACACTGTTCATACTGCTCACAGGCTGCTGTGTGTATCTAGTGTATTCATACACACTGTTCATACTCCTCTCAGGCTGCTGTGTGTATCTAGTGTATTCATACACACTGTTCATACTGCTCTCAGGCTGCTGTGTGTATCTAGTGTATTCATACACACTGTTCATACTGCTCTCAGGCTGCTGTGTGTATCTAGTGTATTCATACACACTGTTCATACTGCTCTCAGGCTGCTGTGTGTATCTAGTGTATTCATACACACTGTTCATACTGCTCTCAGGCTGCTGTGTGTATCTAGTGTATTCATACACACTGTTCATACTGCTCTCAGGATGCTGTGTGTATCTAGTGTATTCACACACACTGTTCATACTGCTCTCATGCTGCTGTGTGTATCTAGTGTATTCATACACACTGTTCATACTGCTCACAGGCTGCTGTGTGTATCTAGTGTATTCATACACACTGTTCATACTGCTCACAGGCTGCTGTGTGTATCTAGTGTATTCATACACACTGTTCATACTGCTCACAGGCTGCTGTGTGTATCTAGTGTATTCATACACACTGTTCATACTGCTCTCAGGCTGCTGTGTGTATCTAGTGTATTCATACACACTGTTCATACTGCTCTCAGGCTGCTGTGTGTATCTAGTGTATTCATACACACTGTTCATACTGCTCACAGGCTGCTGTGTGTATCTAGTGTATTCATACACACTGTTCATACTGCTCTCAGGCTGCTGTGTGTATCTAGTGTATTCATACACACTGTTCATACTGCTCACAGGCTGCTGTGTGTATCTAGTGTATTCATACACACTGTTCATACTGCTCTCAGGCTGCTGTGTGTATCTAGTGTATTCATACACACTGTTCATACTGCTCTCAGGCTGCTGTGTGTATCTAGTGTATTCATACACACTGTTCATACTGCTCACAGGCTGCTGTGTGTATCTAGTGTATTCATACACACTGTTCATACTGCTCTCAGGCTGCTGTGTGTATCTAGTGTATTCATACACACTGTTCATACTGCTCTCAGGCTGCTGTGTGTATCTAGTGTATTCATACACACTGTTCATACTGCTCTCAGGCTGCTGTGTGTATCTAGTGTATTCATACACACTGTTCATACTGCTCTCAGGCTGCTGTGTGTATCTAGTGTATTCATACACACTGTTCATACTGCTCACAGGCTGCTGTGTGTATCTAGTGTATTCATACACACTGTTCATACTGCTCACAGGCTGCTGTGTGTATCTAGTGTATTCATACACACTGTTCATACTGCTCTCAGGCTGCTGTGTGTATCTAGTGTATTCATACACACTGTTCATACTGCTCTCAGGCTGCTGTGTGTATCTAGTGTATTCATACACACTGTTCATACTGCTCTCAGGCTGCTGTGTGTATCTAGTGTATTCATACACACTGTTCATACTGCTCTCAGGCTGCTGTGTGTATCTAGTGTATTCCTACACACTGTTCATACTGCTCACAGGCTGCTGTGTGTATCTAGTGTATTCATACACACTGTTCATACTGCTCACAGGCTGCTGTGTGTATCTAGTGTATTCATACACACTGTTCATACTGCTCTCAGGCTGCTGTGTGTATCTAGTGTATTCATACACACTGTTCATACTGCTCACAGGCTGCTGTGTGTATCTAGTGTATTCATACACACTGTTCATACTGCTCACAGGCTGCTGTGTGTATCTAGTGTATTCATACACACTGTTCATACTGCTCTCAGGCTGCTGTGTGTATCTAGTGTATTCATACACACTGTTCATACTGCTCTCAGGCTGCTGTGTGTATCTAGTGTATTCATACACACTGTTCATACTGCTCTCAGGCTGCTGTGTGTATCTAGTGTATTCATACACACTGTTCATACTGCTCTCAGGCTGCTGTGTGTATCTAGTGTATTCATACACACTGTTCATACTGCTCACATGCTGCTGTGTGTATCTAGTGTATTCATACCCCTCACTGTTTATTCATCATTCAATTCATTCTATATTTTATTCTGTAGATTGTGTACATTACTTTTCACTTTACTGCTTGTTGCACTCCTGGTTGGAAGCTAAACTGCATTTCGTTGTCTCAGTACCTGTAATCTGTGCAATATCAATAAAGTTGAATCTAATCTTGAGCAGGAACAAATGTATTTACTGAGAACATATCTGACATTAACGATTAAACACTTTTGTGCAGTCTTTATAAATGCAAACCGAGTCAAGCCGACTCTGGAGGTGGCCGTATGCACCTTCAAGCTGTTTGCAATCCGCCAAAAAACCGAGAGAAGAAGAAGAAGAAGAAGAAGAAGAAGAAGAAGAAGAAGAAGAAGAAGAAGAAGAAGAAGAAGAGGAGGAGCTCAGGAGCTCACCTGGTGCACAAACACCACAGCAGTGATAAAGAAGGCCCAGCAGCGACTGTACTTCCTGAGACTGCTCAGAAAGAACCATCTGAACCAGAAGCTGCTGGTGACCTTCTATCGCTCTACAGTTGAGAGCGTCCTCACATACTGCATCTCTGCTTGGTATGCAGGGTGCTCGGCTGCCGACAGGAAGGCTCTGCAGAGGGTAATTAACACGGCCAGAGGATTATTGGCTGCCCTCTGCCCTCCCTGGAAGACATCACCAGCTCTCGCTGCCTCAGGAGGACCAGTTCCATCCTGAAAGACTCATCCCACCCAGCCCGTCATCTGTTCGACCTTCTGCCCTCGGGCCGGCGCTACCGTTCACTGAAAGCCCGCACCTCCAGATTCACAAACAGTTTCTTCCCATGGGCCATTGGGACATTAAACACAAAAATAACTCCCCATATCCCAACTGTGCAATAATCATTATCTGTCTCTATGTATACACTGTAATATTTATCATATATATTTTTATCATAATTCTAATTTATCCATTGATTTATTTATTTATTAATCGGAGCTGTGTGCACTACTTGCTGGTTGAAACTGTCAGACCGTTTAATCTGTGTTTTAATTTGTCTGTTTTCAAAGCACTCGCTGGATCAGTGACTATGAATCTCGTTGTATTCTGTACAATGACAATAAAAGCTTTTGAATTTGAACATTTGAAAGAAGAAGCCGACTCCGAGCTGTCCGACTTCAGGCAAGCTTTTTGAGACCTCCCCCGGCTGAGATCGGCTATTCTCGTCTACTTTCGAGGCGAGCCGCAGCTCCTCTCAAACAAGTCTAGAGTCTTCTGACAGACAAGTGGGAGGAGTTAGAGACTGTAGACAGACAAGTGGGAGGAGTTAGAGCCTGCAGACAGACTGGTGGGGGGAGTTAGAGGCTGTAGTCAGACAGGTGGGAGGAGTTAGAGCCTGCAGACAGACTGGTGGGAGGAGTTAGAGCCTGCAGACAGACAAGTGGGAGGAGTTAGAGCCTGCAGACAGACAAGTGGGAGGAGTTAGAGCCTGCAGACATACAAGTGGGAGGAGTTAGAGCCTGCAGACAGACTTGTGGGAGGAGTTAGAGGCTGTAGTCAGACTGGTGGGAGGAGTTAGAGACTGTAGACACAAAAGTGGGAGGAGTTAGAGCCTGCAGACAGACTGGTGGGAGGAGTTAGAGGCTGTAGTCAGACCGGTGGGAGGAGTTAGAGCCTGCAGACAGACTGGTGGGAGGAGTTAAGAGGCTGTAGACATACACGTGGGAGGAGTTAGAGCCTGCAGACAGACTGGTGGGAGGAGTTAGAGGCTGTAGTGAGACAGGTGGGAGGAGTTAGAGCCTGCAGACAGGTGACAGACAGACAGACAGGTGGTAGTGTAACTCACTGCAGGCCAGCGGTGTGGAGGGCCACATCATCTCGTGGTCCCTGGAACGGCGGCTGCCCGTCCACGTAGACGGCCACGAGGCTGAAGCACAGAAGGAGCTCTGAGACTCCGACCTGAGCGGCGTGCAGAGCGTCAGGAGACTGAACCGACAGGAAGTTCAGGGAGGGGTCGGCCGGATTCACCAGGCTGACGGGGGACGACTCCCCCTGCAGGGCCAGCAGAGCAAAGCCCCCCGGGTACCCCACACAGAGCCGGTCCCTCAGCATGCCCAGCCACTGCACCACCCCCGGGGCCTGAACCTCCCACAGCCGCCTCTGGTGGGGCTTCGCCCGCGAGATCTCGTAGCACAGGACCTAGGGGGGGGGGGGGGCAGATAAGGGCATTAAAACCACGCAGGCATCGAGAACACGCGGGCATCGAGACCACGCGGGCATCGAGAACACGCGGCATCGAGACCACGCGGGCATCGAGAACACGCGGGCCTCGAGAACACACGGGCATAGAGTCTGAGTCTGGTTCTAAAGCAGCTTTCAACACAAAGTGCTTTACAACCATGAAAACATTAGAGCTGGAGAAACTGGATGCTGAAGGACCTGGGCTCACCTGAGGATCAGCACTAAAGGGGTTTGTCGTTTAGTTTTACTTGGATGAATTAGGGTTCATGTCTGGAGTTATGAATGTCAGGTGTAGGGATGGGTATCGAGAACCGGTACTAAGTCAGTACCGGTACCTGATTGGACGGTATTGGTACCGTCAAGCCGCTGGACAAACGGTGCTGCTATCGGTATATGAATTACGCTACTTCCTTAGTTTAAACAATTCTGGTTGGTTGGGAACCCTCATCCCGTGTGACGTATCCGGTGAGTACCACTCTGATTGGCCACTGTGAATGCCACTCGTCATCTCTCCTAACAGCGCTCTTATTATTGTGAGACTCCCGGGGGCAGACGCAACATCTTGCTAGAAACAGCGTCTCAAGGCTTCTTAACATTTAACAACATATTAATGATACATACCCACTTAACGGGAAAAACAGACGATATTAATCATTTGACCTAGAACAGAACAGAAGTCCAACACCAAGTCTAAATCAACACTTAGCAAAACGGGCTAACGGGGCTAACAGGGCTAACGGCTACTTTAGCACATAACTGGCAAAAGCGATCTTTTCTACGTCATTTTATCTGCACAAACAACATATCACATGAAAGCTGATTCCATTGGTGTAAGTCTCATCACTGTACGACCAAAACTCACTGAACTAGCAGCCAGGAGAGAGCAAGACAACATCTTCACTTTACGTAGCCATGACGATAGTTATGTCTTACCGTTGCTGTTTTGTGATCAAAAGTTGTGTTTAAGGGCATAAAAACAGTTAATCCGATGTCTCTGTGTAACTTTAAAATGATTACTGATAATCCATCATTACAATTATAAATAATAAACGCAATATAATGGTTAGCCAACCGGAGCTTCCGGTTTAGGAGGTGCGCATGAGCTTCTCGTTTTAACTGAATAATGGTCATGTTTACATGGATTTATGAACTGCCCCTAATTACCGCCCCCCTTCCAGAGACACACTGTCAAACACACTCATACCTGCTTGGTATGACAATGAAAAAGTTACATTAAATGATAAATAACAAATAAATTACAATAAAATGACTGTTGTTTAATCTTCACATCTTGTAATCATGTCTATAATTTTGAGCACCAAATTATTGAAAGGTATCGAAAAATACCGGTATCGATAAGCAGTATCGGTATCGATAAAATCCTAACGATACCATCCCTAGTCAGGAGTAATAGCGTTCGAGATAAATGTTTGAATGGAGTTTCTGCGATTTGGAATGTGGGACAAGAAGAGAAGCAAAAAACATTTACTGCCGCCCCCCCACACCAAATTAGTGTGGGGGGGTGGCAGGTGTTTCTGAGGTGTTTCTCACCTGGCGTTTGACGGCGGCCAGCAGGCAGGCGGGGCCCCCGGGCCTCAGGACCCCCGTGGTGAGGGCCTGGCAGCCTTTGGTCTCTGGCATCTTGATGTCGAAGGCCTCGGCCCCCTCCAGCGCCCCCCAGTGGTGAAGGTGGACGTGGCGGCTCCGCCCGCACAGCAGAACCAGGATCTGCTCCTGAGGGATCAGGTCTATCTGATGGACCCTCTTACTGTCTGTGGCCCGGACGATCACTGAGGGGGTTCACATTACATCTCATTACATGACATCACATCACATTACATCACATTACATCACATGACATCACATCACATGACATGACATCACATCACATTACATCACATTACATCACATGACATCACATCACATGACATGACATCACATCACATTACATCACATCACATGACATCACATGACATCACATCTCATCACATGACATCACATGACATCACATCACATCACATCACATGACATCACATGACATCACATCTCATCACATGACATCACATGACATCACATCACATGACATCACATGACATCACATCACATTACATCACATCACATGACATCACATGACATCACATCTCATCACATGACATCACATGACATCACATCACATCACATCACATCACATCTCATTACATGACATCACATCACATGACATCACATGACATCACATCACATCTCATGACATCACATCACATGACATCACATGACATCACATCACATCTCATTACATTTAGCTGGTGCTTCAGGTGTATCATGATAAAATACTGAACAGCAGGAAGTCACGTTCAGTTCCACTAACTACTCCTCTTCCGGTACACAGACTCTCACTTCCTCAGGTGATCTCAGGTGATCTCCCTCATATCACACTCTCATTACACATGCACTGTTTGTGTAGCAATACTGCCATCTGCTGGCCATCCTCTGAAACTGGTGACCGACAATATTTAAACAATATAACTCGCAAACCTTTGTTCCCATGAACACGTAGAACATTTCACTGGGTGTGTAAACCCATCCAGATACAGAACTACAGCTTCCTTACACACCTGTGTGAATGCTACAGAAGAGAGACTTCCTGTCTGTCTGTTAACTTATCTGTCTGCCTCCTCAGCAGCGGTGTGTTATACAGTACAGCAGGCTCAATACAGCACCAAGTAATCATCTCTGAACCTGTCTGTCTCTCACCGTCTCTGGTGACTTCCACCACAAACAGCCCGTCTTCGGTTCCCAGGACGATCCTCTCCTTATCTGCAGACAGACAGGTGTTAGTGTATCTGCAGACAGACAGGTGTTGGTGTATCTGACAGACAGGTGTTAGTGTATCTGCAGACGGACAAGTGTTGGTGTATCTGACGGACAGGTGTTAGTGTATCTGACAGACAGGTGTATCTGACAGACAGGTGTTGGTGTATCTGCAGACGGACAGGTGATGGTGTATCTGCAGACGGACAGGTGTTGGTGTATTTGACGGACAGGTGTTAGTGTATCTGCAGACAGGTGTTGGTGTATCGACAGACAGACAGGTGTTAGTGTATCTGCAGACAGGTGTTAGTGTATCTGCAGACGGACAGGTGTTGGTGTATTTGACGGACAGGTGTTAGTGTATCTGCAGACAGGTGTTAGTGTATCTGCAGACAGACAGGTGTTAGTGTATCTGCAGACAGGTGTTGGTGTATCGACAGACAGACAGGTGTTAGTGTATCTGCAGACAGGTGTTGGTGTATCGACAGACAGACAGGTGTTGGTGTATCTGACAGACAGGTGTTAGTGTATCTGCAGACAGACAGGTGTTGGTGTATCTGACAGACAGACAGACAGGTGTTAGTGTATCTGCAGACAGACAGGTGTTAGTGTATCTGACAGACAGACAGACAGGTGTTAGTGTATCTGCAGACAGACAGGTGTTGGTGTATCTGACAGACAGACAGACAGGTGTTATTGTATCTGCAGACAGACAGGTGTTAGTGTATCTACAGACAGACAGGTGTTGGTGTATCTGACAGACAGACAGACAGGTGTTAGTGTATCTGACAGACAGACAGACAGGTGTTATTGTATCTGCAGACAGACAGGTGTTAGTGTATCTACAGACAGACAGGTGTTGGTGTATCTGACAGACAGACAGACAGGTGTTAGTGTATCTGCAGACAGACAGGTGTTGGTGTATCTGACAGACAGACAGACAGGTGTTATTGTATCTGCAGACAGACAGGTGTTAGTGTATCTACAGACAGACAGGTGTTGGTGTATCAGACAGACAGACAGACAGGTGTTAGTGTATCTGACAGACAGACAGACAGGTGTTATTGTATCTGCAGACAGACAGGTGTTAGTGTATCTACAGACAGACAGGTGTTGGTGTATCTGACAGACAGACAGACAGGTGTTATTGTATCTGCAGACAGACAGGTGTTAGTGTATCTGCAGACAGACAGGTGTTGGTGTATCTGCAGACAGACAGGTGTTGGTGTATCTGCAGACAGACAGGTGTTAATATATCTGACAGACAGGTGTTGGTGTATCTGACAGACAGACAGACAGACAGGTGTTAGTGTATCTGCAGACAGACAGGTGTTGGTGTATCTCCAGACAGACAGGTGTTAGTGTATCTGCAGACAGACAGGTGTTGGTGTATCTGCAGACAGGTGTTAGTGTATCTGCAGACAGACAGACAGGTGTTGGTGTATCTGCAGACAGACAGGTGTTGGTGTATCTGCAGACAGACAGGTGTTGGTGTATCTGCAGACAGGTGTTAGTGTATCTGCAGACAGACAGACAGGTGTTAGTGTATCTGCAGACAGACAGGTGTTGGTGTATCTGCAGACAGACAGGTGTTGGTGTATCTGCAGACAGACAGACAGGTGTTGGTGTATCTGCAGACAGACAGGTGTTGGTGTATCTGCAGACAGACAGGTGTTAGTGTATCTGCAGACAGACAGGTGTTGGTGTATCTGCAGACAGACAGGTGTTGGTGTATCTGACAGACAGACAGACAGACAGACAGGTGTTAGTGTATCTGCAGACAGACAGGTGTTGGTGTATCTGCAGACAGACAGGTGTTGGTGTATCTGACAGACAGACAGACAGACGGACAGGTGTTAGTGTATCTGCAGACAGTCAGGTGTTGGTGTATCTCCAGACAGACAGGTGTTGGTGTATCTGACAGACAGGTGTTAGTGTATCTCCAGACAGACAGGTGTTGGTGTATCTGACAGACAGGTGTTGGTGTATCTGCAGACAGACAGGTGTTGGTGTATCTGACAGACAGACAGACAGGTGTTGGTGTATCTGCAGACAGACAGGTGTTGGTGTATCTGCAGACAGACAGGTGTTGGTGTATCTGCAGACAGACAGGTGTTGGTGTATCTGACAGACAGGTGTTGGTATATCTGCAGACAGACAGGTGTTGGTGTATCTGACAGACAGGTGATGGTGTATCTGACAGACAGACAGGTGTTGGTGTATCTGACAGACAGGTGTTGGTATATCTGCAGACAGACAGGTGTTGGTGTATCTGACAGACAGACAGACAGGTGTTGGTGTATCAGACAGACAGGTGTTGGTGTATCTGCAGACAGACAGGTGTTGGTGTATCTGACAGACAGACAGACAGGTGTTGGTGTATCTGACAGACAGACAGACAGGTGTTGGTGTATCTGACAGACAGACAGACAGGTGTTTGTGTATCTGACAGACAGACAGACAGGTGTTGGTGTATCTGCAGACAGACAGGTGTTGGTGTATCTGCAGACAGACAGGTGTTGGTGTATCTGCAGACAGACAGGTGTTAGTGTATCTGCAGACAGACAGGTGTTGGTGTATCTGCAGACAGACAGGTGTTGGTGTATCTGACAGACAGACAGACAGACAGACAGGTGTTAGTGTATCTGCAGACAGACAGGTGTTGGTGTATCTGCAGACAGACAGGTGTTGGTGTATCTGACAGACAGACAGACAGACGGACAGGTGTTAGTGTATCTGCAGACAGACAGGTGTTGGTGTATCTCCAGACAGACAGGTGTTGGTGTATCTGACAGACAGACAGGTGTTGGTGTATCTGACAGACAGGTGTTGGTGTATCTGCAGACAGACAGGTGTTAGTGTATCTCCAGACAGACAGGTGTTGGTGTATCTGACAGACAGGTGTTGGTGTATCTGCAGACAGACAGGTGTTGGTGTATCTGACAGACAGACAGACAGGTGTTGGTGTATCTGCAGACAGACAGGTGTTGGTGTATCTGCAGACAGACAGGTGTTGGTGTATCTGCAGACAGACAGGTGTTGGTGTATCTGACAGACAGGTGTTGGTATATCTGCAGACAGACAGGTGTTGGTGTATCTGACAGACAGGTGATGGTGTATCTGACAGACAGACAGGTGTTGGTGTATCTGACAGACAGGTGTTGGTATATCTGCAGACAGACAGGTGTTGGTGTATCTGACAGACAGACAGACAGGTGTTGGTGTATCAGACAGACAGGTGTTGGTGTATCTGCAGACAGACAGGTGTTGGTGTATCTGACAGACAGACAGACAGACAGGTGTTGGTGTATCTGACAGACAGACAGACAGGTGTTGGTGTATCTGACAGACAGACAGACAGGTGTTGGTGTATCTGACAGACAGACAGACAGGTGTTGGTGTATCTGCAGACAGACAGGTGTTGGTGTATCTGACAGACAGACAGGTGTTGGTGTATCTGACAGACAGGTGTTGGTGTATCTGCAGACAGACAGGTGTTGGTGTATCTGACAGACAGGTGATGGTGTATCAGACAGACAGGTGTTGGTGTATCTGCAGACAGACAGACAGGTGTTGGTGTATCTGCAGACAGACAGGTGTTAGTGTATCTGCAGACAGACAGGTGTTGGTGTATCTGCAGACAGACAGGTGTTGGTAACTCTCAGGGGGTTTCTGACCGAGCACAGCTGCAGACAGCGTGGTCTTGATGATGGGCAGCGAGGCGTCGTAGGCCTCATGCAGCACGTGGACCTGTCGGTTCTTCAGCTGGTTCTTGGTGAGGATGCTCTGCAGACCCTCCAGGATCCGGACCCACTTCCTCTTCTCTACCTCGCTCTCCGCCAGCAGCAGCAGAGACACAGAGGACAGCTGAGAGACCAGCTGCGAGGACGTCACCTGAGCAGGAGCACAACAAATACAGGGGTCACATGGGGGTCAGAGAGTAACCCGGGGGGGGTGGGCAGAGAGGATGGGGTTTCCTACCCTGAAGATGCAGGGAATGTCCTTCCTGGTGGCGTGGATCACATCTGACGCCAAGACCGAGCTGACGGAGAACTCCTCCTCTCTGGAGACGACAGGACAGTATGTTGTATATCAGAAAACTCTTCAAGTCCCCCAGAATAAAATGTGCAGCAGCTTTTATTCACGACAGACTGTCTTTTAAAATCTCAAAACAGTACACAACACTCTTCCCCAAGCTGAACCCTCTTCAAAGACCTCTGCATTTCAAGGTGCTCCAGACTGCCAGCGGATCCTGAACCCTTGAAGCTCTTTGGGGTTACCTGAGATCCAGCACCAGACTGGGTCAGGTTAGGTGGGGTTACCTGAGATCCAGCACCAGACTGGGTCAGGTTAGGTGGGGTTACCTGAGATCCAGCACCAGACTGGGTCAGGCTAGGTGGGGTTACCTGAGATCCAGCACCAGACTGGCCACCACCCCTGGCTGCGGGGTCTTTCCCTCTGGGACGTCGTACAGGAACAGTTTGCAGTCAGAGACCAGAGCGAAGGCTCGCTGCCAGCCTTTCTTCACCCCGCTGGGCTTTGGGATCTGATGGAGATGAATGTCAATCAATCACAGTTATTAATAACCTTGACGTAGGCCCTGTAGGCAGTGCCCCCCCCCCCCCATGACGTAGCCCCTGTAGGCAGTTCCCCCCCATGACTCACCATGACGTAGCCCCTATAGACAGTGCCCCCCCATGACGTAGCCCCTGTAGGCAGTCCCCCCCCCACCCATGACTCACCCTGACGTAGGCCCTGTAGGCAGTTCCCCCCCCATGACGTAGCCCCTGTAGACAGTTCCCCCCCATGACTCACCATGACGTAGCCCCTATAGACAGTGCCCCCCCATGACGTAGCCCCTATAGACAGTGCCCCCCCCCCCCCATGACTCACCCTGACGTAGCCTCTGTAGGCAGTGCCTCCTCCCCAATGACTCACCCTGACGTAGCCCCTGTAGTCAGTGCCCCCCCATGACTCACCCTGGCGTAGCCCCTGTAGGCAGTGCCCTCCCCCATGACTCACCCTGACGTAGGCCCTGTAGGCAGTGCCCCCCCCCATGACTCACCCTGGCGTAGCCCCTGTAGGCAGTGCCCTCCCCATGACTCACCCTGGCGTAGCCCCTGTAGGCAGTGCCCTCCCCATGACTCACCCTGGCGTAGCCCCTGTAGGCAGTGCCCTCCCTCATGACTCACCCTGACGTAGCCCCTGTAGTCAGTGCCCCCCCCATGACTCACCCTGGCGTAGCCCCTGTAGGCAGTGCCCTCCCTCATGACTCACCCTGGCGTAGCCCCTGTAGGCAGTGCCCTCCCTCATTACTCACCCTGACGTAGACCCTGTAGGCAGTGCCCTCCCTCATTACTCACCCTGACGTAGACCCTGTAGGCAGTGCCCCCCCCCATGACTCAACCTGGCGTAGCCCCTGTAGGCAGTGCCCTCCCTCATTACTCACCCTGACGTAGACCCTGTAGGCAGTGCCCTCCCTCATGACTCACCCTGACGTAGACCCTGTAGGCAGTGCCCTCCCTCATGACTCACCCTGACGTAGACCCTGTAGGCAGTGCCCTCCCTCATGACTCACCCTGACGTAGACCCTGTAGGCAGTGCCCTCCCTCATTACTCACCCTGACGTAGACCCTGTAGGCCAGGGGTGTCAAACTCAATTTCATCGCGGGCCACATTCGCATTATGGTTGCACTCAAAGGGCCGGTTGTAACTTTAAGACTACATAAAAATACATATATAAAAATGTAATATATATAAAATAATGTATTACATTGGATTATTATCGGATAGGGTAATAACTTCCTAATTAACTACATCTGAAAGCAGAAGTCTAGCAAATAATTGCAAGTCTCTTCAGTGAGAATGTCACAAAATGATTTAAAAAGAAAAGCCAAATTCTGGAAAAAAAGTCAAATTCTGAGAAAAAAAGCCATATTTTGAAGGAAAAAAGTCAAATTCTGAGAAGCATTGTGCTCCAGGTATGGGCAACGAGCTTCTGTAAAGCGGCAAGTAACATTATAATAAACATATCATATTTTTTTCAAGCTCTTGTGGGGTCACATAAAATGAAGACGCGGGCCGGATTTGGCCCCCGGGACCTTGAGTTTGACAGCCCTGCTGTAGGCAGTTTCCCCCCCCATGACTCACCCTGACGTAGCCCCTGTAGGCAGTGCTCCCTTCCATGACTCACCCTGACGTAGCCCCTGTAGGCAGTGCTCCCTTCAATGACTCACCCTGACGTAGCCCCTGTAGGCAGTGCTCCCTTCCATGACTCACCCTGGCGTAGCCCCTGTAGGCAGTGCTCCCTTCCAATGACTCACCCTGACGTAGCCCCTGTAGGCAGTGCTCCCTTCCATGACTCACCCTGACGTAGCCCCTGTAGGCAGTGCTCCCTTCAATGACTCACCCTGACGTAGCCCCTGTAGGCAGTGCTCCCTTCCATGACTCACCCTGGCGTAGCCCCTGTAGGCAGTGCTCCCTTCCAATGACTCACCCTGACGTAGCCCCTGTAGGCAGTGCTCCCTTCAATGACTCACCCTGACGTAGCCCCTGTAGGCAGTGCTCCCTTCCATGACTCACCCTGACGTAGCCCCTGTAGGCAGTGCTCCCTTCCAATGACTCACCCTGACGTAGCCCCTGTAGGCAGTGCTCCCTTCCATGACTCACCCTGACGTAGCCCCTGTAGGCAGTGCTCCCTTCCATGACTCACCCTGACGTAGCCCCTGTAGGCAGTGCTCCCTTCCATGACTCACCCTGACGTAGCCCCTGTAGGCAGTGCTCCCTTCCATGACTCACCCTGACATAGCCCCTGTAGGCGGTGCCGATGCCCCTCTGGACATCGATGCCTGCCGGCCTCTTGGCCTGTTCGGCTGGGATTGGACAGAGCGGGGGGGCCTGGTCCTTGCAGGAGGCGTGGCAGACGAAGGAACAAACTGAGGGAGACAGGAAGTGTTAATGAGAGACAGGAAGTCTTAATGTTACAATTGAGGTACAGGGTCCCTCAGTAAGACTGAAGCCCTACAGAGTGTAGGCCTTTTTGCACCAGTCAACCCTCAAACTAAATCCAGGTCCCATATCTAAAGTTAGAGGGTCTGGACCAGGTTTATCTGCAGTGATCTTCAGGTGTACCTTCACAGGCGAATCCCTGTCGGATGAGTCCCACCATCAGCGAGGTGCAGTGGGTGCACTGGGTTGGACTGGAGAAGGTCTTGATGCTCAACTGGTGAGCTTTGGGCTGTAAACACATCAAAGTGTATTTAGAAAACCAAGATCACAAAGTACATCGGTATCAGTGCGTCTCTGGGATCCACTAACGGATTCTAAGATCCACTGACGATTCTTGGATCAACTGACGGACCAGGTTGATTGTTTACCTTTGGTATGGTCAGTGAGCTCTGGGTGGGGGGGATGGGGCTCACTGGGACTGATGCCGGTCTCACTTCCTGCGGACATCGATCATATTGCATCTCACATATCTGTTATCACAACAAGCATCTATTTCACTGTTCAGCATTTCAGCGTACATTCAACCTTTAGCTCATCTTAGTCTATTAGACATGTACGTAGGTATACACACAATAACAAACACACTGACACACACACACACTAACACACAAACACACTCAGTGAGACTGACCTCGGTGCAGGGCGATGGGGGTGTGGCCTCTGGTTTCAGGGGGGGGGACTCAAAGTCGGCGGTCTACAGGTCAAAGAGACACGTTAACAACAGCAGGGGTTAGCTTGTGCTAACGGCATCGGACAGCTAGCTGCCCCAGAGGATTGTGGGTGACTCAGGTCTTCCAGGAGAGCCAGCAGCAAGGAGGCTGAGCTAACTGACCAACATACACACCTGAGTGACATCATCGTCAAATCAAACTGTATGTAAACTTATATTTCAAGTAAAAACAGGATGCAGAATACAAGGAAGCAGGTGAGACAGACAGAAAGACAGATAGGTGACTCACTCTGAAGGTGAGGTCCGGGGCCAGAGGAGAAGTGTTGAAATATTCAAAGATAGAGTCCTGGAAGTCAGGCAGCTTCAGACCTGCAAAAAGAAGGGTCTATCTGTTATTAAGGAGAGACCTGAAAACCTGAGAGAACAGGTGGCAATGAGGGAATAGGTGGACTTGAGGGGATAGGTGGACCTGAGGGGATAGGTGGACCTGAGGGGATAGGTGGACCTGAGGGAAAAGGTGGACCTGAGGGAATAGGTGGACCTGAGGGAAAAGGTGGACCTGAGGGAATAGGTGGATAGAGGGGATAGGTGGACCTGAGGGGATAGGTGGACCTGAGGGAAAAGGTGGACCTGAGGGAAAAGGTGGACCTGAGGGAAAAGGTGGTTCTGAGGGAAAAGGTGGTTCTGAGGGAATAGGTGGACCTCAGGGAAGAGGTGGACCTGAGGGACCAGGTGGTTCTGAGGGAAGAGGTGGCTCTGAGGGAAGAGGTGAATTTGAGGGTAGAGGTGAACAGGTGGCTCTGAGGGAACAGGTGGCTCTGAGGGAACAGGTGGACCTGAGGGAATAGATGAACCTAAGGGAAGAGGTGACCTTAAGGGAAGAGGTGGACTTGGGGGAACAGGTTGCTCTGAGGGAATAGGTGGACCTGAGGGAAGAGGTGAACTTAAGGGAAGAGGTGGCTCTGAGGGAAGAGGTGAACTTGAGGGACCAGGTGGTTCTGAGAGAATAGGTGGCTCTGAGGGAACAGGTGGACCTGAGGGAACAGGTGGACCTGAGGGAACAGGTGGACCTGAGGGAATAGATGAACCTAAGGGAAGAGTTGAACTTGAGGGAAGAGGTGGACTTGAGGGAAGAGGTGGTTCTGAGGTAAGAGGTGAACTTGAGGGTAGAGGTGGACCTGAGGGACCAGGTGGCTCTGAGGGAAGAGGTGGACTTGAAGGAAGAGGTGGACCTGAGGGAACATGTGGACCTGAGGGACCAGGTGGCTCTGAGGGAATAGGTGGACTTGAGGGAAGAGGTGGACTTGAAGGAAGAGGTGGACCGAGGTGGACCTGAGGGAACATGTGGACCTGAGGGACCAGGTGGCTCTGAGGGAATAGGTGGACTTGAGGGAAGAGGTGGACTTGAGGGAAAAGGTGGACCTGAGGGAAAAGGTGGTTCTGAGGGAAGAGGTGGACCTGAGGGAACAGGTGGACCTGAGGGAAGAGGTGGAACTGAGGGAACAGGTGGACCAGAGGGTAGAGGTGGACCTGAGGGAACAGGTGGACCAGAGGGAATAGATGAACCTAAGGGAAGAGTTGAACTTGAGGGAATAGGTGAACTTGAGGGTAGAAGTGGACCAGAGGGTAGAGGTGGACCTGAGGGAACAGGTGGACCTGAGGGAACAGGTGGACCAGAGGGAAGAGTTGAACTTGAGGGAACAGGTGGCTCTGAGGGAATAGGTGGACTTAAGGGAACAGGTGGCTCTGAGGGAACAGGTGGCTCTGAGGGAACAGGTGGCTCTGAGGGAACAGGTGGCTCTGAGGGAACAGGTGGACCTGAGGGAATAGATTAACCTAAGGGAACAGGTGGACTTAAGGGAAAAGGTGGACCTAAGGGAACAGGTGGCTCTGAAGGAATAGGTTAACTTAAGGGAAGAGGTGGACCTGAGGGTAGAGGTGAACTTGAGGGAACAGGTGGCTCTGAGGGAATAGGTGGACCTGAGGGAATAGGTGGACCTGAGGGAATAGGTGAACCTAAGGGAAGAAGTTAACTTGAGGGGACAGGTGGACCTGAGGGAACAGGTGGCTCTGAGGGAATAGGTGGACTTAAGGGAACAGGTGGACCTGAGGGAATAGATTAACCTAAGGGAAGAGGCGAACTTGAGGGAATAGGTGGACCTGAGGGACCAGGTGGACTTGGGGGCATAGGTGGACCTGAAGGAACAGGTGGCTCTGAGGGAACAGATGGACTTGAGGGAACAGGTGGACCTGAGGGAATAGGTGGCTCTGAGGGAACAGATGGACTTGAGGGAATAGGTGGCTCTGAGGGAACAAGTGGACCTGAGGGAACAGATGGACTTGAGGGAATAGGTGGCTCTGAGGGAATAGGTGGCTCTGAGGGAATAGGTGGACCTGAGGGAACAGATGGACTTGTCTCACCTTTGTCAGAACGAGACACCTCTCTCTTCAGACTCTCTATCTGCTCCGCCATCTCCAGACTCCTCTCTTCAGACTCCTTCAGCTTACTGCAGACAGACACACAAGACAGTTGATACTGTGTCTGTATGTGTCTGTGTGTTAGGGGTTTCACAACTACCAATATGTACTAGTCGACAAGTCTTTCAAAATAGCAGTCGACTAGTTGTTACGTCATAATAAAGACACAGGTGTAAAACTGTATTTTGTATGGCAATTCATACAGTTACATTAAACACTGTAACAAAGCATTTTAATTTGTGTTCCATTCTGTTAGATGGCTTATTAAATTAAAAACAGTAACTGCAGTCACCATTGCAATCTACTGCAAAAACTCTGTTGAGAATGTAAATGCAACGTAAATCCAGTGCGCAACACTTAACTCGCTGTATATCCTGACTGGCTGCATCACGGCCTGGTACGGCAGCTGCACCGCCCTCAATCGTAAAGCTTTACAGAGGGTGGTGAAAACTGCACAGAACATCACCAGGACGGAGCTGCCATCCATGGAGGTCCTTTACTCCCAGCGGCTCAGGAAGAAATCCCTCAGGATTATAAAAGACCCCCATCACCCCAGCCACAAACTGTTCTGTCTGCTGCCGTCTGGCAGGCACTACCGCAGCATCCGGACTGAAACCACCAGACTCAGAGACAGTTTCATCCCACAGGCGATAAGACTGTTAAACACCTGAACTTAGAAACAACATCCATAACATTCATCTGCTACTTAGTCATAATTTATCTATTTCTCTAATCTATAATTCCAATAACTTGCATATAGACTCTTATTTCACTATTTCACTTTTTTAAACAATTTTTCTTTTTGTGTTTACTATCTACTATTTACTTGCACTATATTTTTCTGTTTATCTGTATTATTGTGTTGCACTGTTGGAGGAGCCTGTTACCTAAGATTTTCATCGGCATAACTACTCTGTAGCTATGTTCGTATGACAAAATAAAGAACCTTGAAACCTTGAACCTTGTCACTGTCCTCCTCGATAACGATGTCCACCCTTCCAGGTTTTTTGGTTTGAGTTAAGGAAGACCAAAGCATCAACATGTGAGGGAAGGAGACTTGACCGCTGTCGGGTGACAGTGTTGCCTGCCAGGGAAACCATCCGTTAAATTGGGGTGCTGGTGGCTGGAATAGCCAGGTAGCTACTGGAAAGCTTGGCTAAACAGGGGAAGCGATTCACGTTTTGTGCACACCACTTCAGAGGGTTATCCATTGTGGGGATATGGGGTGTCTGCTGGCAGTAACCCCGTAGCTCTTCCGCGCCACTGTTGACCCGTTTTTTCTTGTTGCTCTCGAAATGAGGTCCAAACAGATGTTCAAAGGGGGGGTGCTAGCGGAGCATGTTCGTGAACTTTTAGCACCAGAGCTAAATTGGAACTGTAGAGCGCATAATCGCGGCGCATTAGATGGGGACCCCTGAATGTCTGACGTGTTTTGCTGGAGCATTTTGCAGGACCTCAGCGCCAAGGTCGGCATCCTCATCTCCCACATTTGCCTCCATTTTGTTCACGACTAGTTGACTAGGGCCTACAGCGCTGAGTAGTGGTAAAGTTAGTCGACTAGTCTAGTGTGTGTGTGTGTGTGTGTGTGTGTGTGTGTGTGTGTGTGTGTGTGTGTGTGTGTGTGTGTGTGTGTGTGTGTGTGTGTACCTATCCAGGCTGATGTTGTTGGCCTTCATTCGTCTCAGTTCCTCCTGGACGAGCTGCTTGGCTTTGATCTCGGCCTCCAGAGCCGACTGCAGCTCCAGCCGAGCGGACATGTCCAGCTTTTGGCTGCGACGCACCTTCCATAGGGGGTCCTGTGGGGGAGGGGCAGGTCATTCAGTAAGCCAGTAACCACGGCAACAACAGCATCAATCAGCTGCTTTAAGACAGCAAGCATGAAGCCATGACACAAGCAAAACATCAACACGATACCATATTATACCTGAAGAACCTGAGAGTTACTGAAGGACATTAGAAGGGCCCTGAGAGTTACTGAAGGACCTTAGAAGGACACTGAGAGTTACTGAAGGACATTAGAAGGACCCTGAGAGTTACTGAAGGATCTTAGAAGGACCCTGAGAGTTACTGAAGGATCTTAGAAGGACCCTGAGAGTTACTGAAGGACCTGAGAGTTATTAAAGGACCTTAGAAAGACCCTGAGAGTTACTGAAGGACCTTAGAAGGACCCTGAGAGTTACTGAAGGACCTTAGAAGGACACTGAGAGTTACTGAAGGACCTTAGAAGGACCCTGAGAGTTACTGAAGGACCTTAGAAGGACCCTGAGAGTTACTGAAGGACCTTAGAAGGACCCTGAGAGTTACTGAAGGACCTTAGAAGGACACTGAGAGTTACTGAAGGACCTTAGAAGGACACAGAGTTACTGAAGGACCTTAGAAAGACCCTGGGAGTTACTGAAGGACCTTAGAAAGACCCTGAGAGTTACTGAAGGACCTTAGAAAGACCCTGAGAGTTACTGAAGGACCTTAGAAGGACACTGAGAGTTACTGAAGGACCTTAGAAGGACACAGAGTTACTGAAGGACCTTAGAAAGACCCTGGGAGTTACTGAAGGACCTTAGAAGGACACTGAGAGTTACTGAAGGACCTTATAAGGACCCTGAGAGTTACTGAAGGACCTTAGAAGGACCCTGAGAGTTACTGAAGGACCTTAGAAGGACCCTGAGAGTTACTGAAGGACCTTAGAAAGACCCTGAGAGTTACTGAAGGACCTTAGAAGGACCCTGGGAGTTACTGAAGGACCCTGAGAGTTACTGAAGGACCTTAGAAAGACCCTGAGAGTTACTGAAGGACCTTAGAAGGACCCTGAGAGTTACTGAAGGACCTTAGAAGGACCCTGAGAGTTACTGAAGGACCTTAGAAGGACCCTGAGAGTTACTGAAGGACCTTAGAAAGACCCTGAGAGTTACTGAAGGACCTTAGAAGGACCCTGGGAGTTACTGAAGGACCCTGAGAGTTACTGAAGGACCTTAGAAAGACCCTGAGAGTTACTGAAGGACCTTAGAAGGACCCTGAGAGTTACTGAAGGACCTTAGAAGGACCCTGAGAGTTACTGAAGGACCCTGAGAGTTACTGAAGGACCTTAGAAGGACCCTGAGAGTTACCGACACACCCTAAGAGTTACTGAAGGACCTTAGAAGGACCCTGAGAGTTACCGACACACCCTAAGAGTTACTGA
>NC_136906.1:83333346-83343346 GCF_949606895.1 Notothenia rossii | reverse complement strand
CACAGGAGTTTCATGTGTTCACAGGAGATTCATGTGTTCACACAGGATGTATGTTCACGTCCCGATCGGACAAAAAAATACGGAGTGTGTACTGGTATTGGAGAGGAGCCAGTTCACCTCCTGGGCCACTGCCGAAGTGCCCTTGAGCAAGGCACCTAACCCCCAAATGCTCACTGGCGCCGGCTAGACTGGCTGCCTCCGCTCTGACCTCTCAACTGCATGTGCATGTGTGCATATAACTGTGTGTGTATTTGTATATGTATGTGCATGTTGTAAAAAGTGTGTACTGTGTGTACTGTTTGACCTGTATAAAAAACGCATGTGTGTGTACGACAGAGTGGAAACTGAATTGCCCCCTCGGGGGATTAATAAAGGTCCATCTTCTTCTTCTATTTCAGTACCTTGTGCACATCCTCCTTCTCCAGCCTCAGGGTCTTCAGCTGGCGCTCCAGGGTCTTGAGTTTGGAGGCGGAGCTCTCGTAGTCCTGCCTCAGAGTGACAGCCTCCTCCAGCTGGTGCTCCAGCCTATCAGAGTCTAGCAGAGAGAAAGGGGCGGGGCTTACTGCAGGGAACACATCAGAAAGAGGCACATCAGGGTTCATCAACTCTTCCTGAACTCTGACCTGCCAGCTTCTTCCTCAGACGCTCGATCTCCTCGTTCAGCTTCTGGATCTCTTTGTCCCGACCCAGAGTTCCCCCCCGAGGAGCCTGCAGCGCCTGGGTGGACTCTGAAATCAGAGGGGGGGGGGGGGGGGGTTAGCTACATCCCGTTTCTCCCACAGGTCGGAGAAACTACTTCCTGTTTGGCTTCAGCGTCTCACCCTGCAGTTTGCGGTTCAGCTCCTGTTTCTCCTGCTCCAGGCGACGGATCCTTCTCTCGAACGCTTCCACTTCCTGTCCCCCCCCTTCCACCTCCTGTCCCCCCCCTTCAACCTCCTGCCCCCCGCCTCTCCCCACGGAGCGCCGGTCGGCGAAGCAGCTGTCCGTGGTGTAGGTGAAGCCAACGAAGGGTAGGTGCTGCCCGGTGAAGCCGCTGTGAGACATCGGAGGGTTGATGTCCTGCAAAACATCAACATTGAATTCATTAGAAATATCGTATGGTAGTATTCACACTGTGATCACCCTCTGTATAATGTGTACTACACATATACTCGTATGGTAGTACTCACACTGTGATCACCCTCTGTATAATGTGTACTACACATATACTCGTATGGTAGTATTCACACTGTGATCACCCTCTGTATAATGTGTACTACACACATACTCGTATGGTAGTATTCACACTGTGATCACCCTCTGTATAATGTGTACTACACATATACTCGTATGGTAGTATTCACACTGTGATCACCCTCTGTATAATGTGTACTACACATATACTCGTATGGTAGTATTCACACTGTGATCACCCTCTGTATAATGTGTACTACACATATACTCGTATGGTAGTACTCACACTGTGATCACCCTCTGTATAATGTGTACTACACATATACTCGTATGGTAGTATTCATACTGTGATCGCCCTCTGTATAATGTGTACTACACATATACTCGTATGGTAGTATTCACACTGTGATCGCCCTCTGTATAATGTGTACTACACATATACTCGTATGGTAGTATTCACACTGTGATCACCCTCTGTATAATGTGTACTACACATATACTCGTATGGTAGTATTCACACTGTGATCGCCCTCTGTATAATGTGTACTACACATACTCGTATGGTAGTATTCACACTGTGATCGCCCTCTGTATAATGTGTACTACACATATACTCGTATGGTAGTATTCACACTGTGATCGCCCTCTGTATAATGTGTACTACACATACTCGTATGGTAGTATTCACTCTGTGATCACCCTCTGTATAATGTGTACTACACATATACTCGTATGGTAGTATTCACACTGTGATCACCCTCTGTATAATGTGTACTACACATATACTCGTATGGTAGTGTTCACACTGTGATCACCCTCTGTATAATGTGTACTACACATATATTCGTATGGTAGTATTCACACTGTGATCGCCCTCTGTATAATGTGTACTACACATATACTCGTATGGTAGTATTCATACTGTGATCACCCTCTGTATAATGTGTACTACACATATACTCGTATGGTAGTATTCATGCTGTGATCACCCTCTGTATAATGTGTACTACACATATACTCGTATGGTAGTATTCACACTGTGATCACCCTCTGTATAATGTGTACTACACATATACTCGTATGGTAGTATTCATACTGTGATCACCCTCTGTATAATGTGTACTACACATATATTCGTATGGTAGTATTCACACTGTGATCGCCCTCTGTATAATGTGTACTACACATATACTCGTATGGTAGTATTCATACTGTGATCACCCTCTGTATAATGTGTACTACACATATACTCGTATGGTAGTATTCATGCTGTGATCCCCCTCTGTATAATGTGTACTACACATATACTCGTATGGTAGTATTCATGCTGTGATCACCCTCTGTATAATGTGTACTACACATGTACTCGTATGGTAGTATTCATGCTGTGATCCCCCTCTGTATAATAGTACTCACCGGGTTTTTGAGGACGTCGTCGTCCACGTCGAAGTTGGAGGTGTCGGTAGGCGACGACACGTCAGGGATGTACGGCGCCTCTGTGGAGCGGATGTTGTCCCAGTCGATGCCACTGAAGAACGGGTGGCTCTTAAAGTCGGAGATGCCGTTGAGGCCAAGGCGGCGTTCCCGGGAACACAGCAGGCGCTGGATCAGGTCCTTAGCGTCCTCCGACAGCTCAGTGGTGTGGGAGGGGAACTGGAAACGCTCCTGCAGACACAACACATATGGGGTATCAGAGCAATAATAGGTAAACAGTTAAACGTCTTAGTGAGAACAAGGACAGAACCGGATGATGCAAGTGTGACAAACGAGGACAAGTTCAGATTTAGAAAGCTGGAAGTAGGACGAGAGTCTGGAGACAGGTGACCTGGATCTGCTCTCAGAGCTTCATCAGAGGACACAGAGAAACAGGAATGTGGAGAATAAAGAGAAAGCAACTAGAGAAGTTATTAGGGCTGCCCCCGAATACACGACTTCAAAGATAGTCGGATGTTTATTATTAATATCATAATATATCATAAACATGTGACGATCAGTCGACCATGGCCTGAATGGACGCCCTCTGGTAGGAACATGTTGAGTGTTGATGTCACGTATAACGGTGAGGGTTATAGACAGGCCTCAGACTGACCTCGTGGTTCATGATCTTGCCGTAGGTTTCCACCAGAGACTCTGCGTAGAAGGGCGTCTCCCCATAGAGCATCTCGTACATGCAGACGCCCAGAGACCACCAGTCGCACTCCGGCCCGTAGCGACCCCTCCCGTCCTCCATCGCCTGCAGGATCTCCGGAGAGATGTAGTCCGGAGTGCCCACTGCAACCGAGGACTGCACCTGCACACCGCATAGAACCAGGTTACACTAAACCGGGTTACACCTAAACCGGGTTACACCTAAACCAGGTTACACTAAACCATGTTACACTAAACCGGATTACACTAAACCGGGTTACACCTAAACCAGGTTACACTAAACCGGATTACACTAAACCGGGTTAGAATAAACCGGGTTACATTGCTTGAGTCACCCACGGCGTCCCCCAGGGCTCTGTACTTGGTCCCCTGCTTTTCATCATTTACACCCCCCCTCTCAGCCACCACTGCTAATATACTGTATTGTAATATAATATATTATAATATAATGTTTGTGATGTAACTGCAGCTGGTTAGTTTACCGTTCCGTCCTCCATCATTCGGAGACAAGATCCAAAGTCAGCGAGTCGAATGTGACCGTTAACGTCCAGCAGGACGTTGTCCGGTTTGATGTCTCTGACAACGGAACACATCAAATCACCATTAAGTACAATTAATAACCATTAAAACACATCAAATAAGTATTAGTACCTATGTATGTAGTTCTGCAGGTGGATGGAGTACTCTCAGTATGCAGTATTAGTACCTGTGTACTAGTACCTGTGTATGTAGTTCTGCAGGTGGATGGAGTTGATGGCCAGCACCATCTCAGCCAGGTAGAACTTGGACATGTCTTCAGGAAGTCGATCCTCAAACTTACTGAGCAGCGTCAGCAGGTCCCCCCCCACGTAGTAATCCATCACCAGGTACTGCAAATACACACGTTTGTTGTATAAATATGTGCAGTATTATGATCAACAGCTGTAGGTTCAAAGGCCTTTTCACCATATGCACAGCAGCTCCTCCTCCAATACACCATCATGCTAACATATGTATATACATATTTAAGCAATAGCTCACGACAGGCCGTGGTAGATTCAGATTGCTTGATTTTATTTGTCCGTTTTATAAATATATATATATATATATATATATAGCAGTAGTACTCACCAGGTAGTTGTCGTCCTGGAAGGCGTAGTGCAGCGTGGTGATCCACTGACTGTCCCCTCTAACCAGGACATCACGCTCCTCTCGGAAACACGCCGTCTGCACACATGTCAGAAGCAACAAGCTAATGTTAGCATGTCAGAAGCAACACGCTAATGTTAGCATGTCAGAAGCAACACGCTAATGTTAGCATGTCAGAAGCAACAAGCTAATGTTAGCATGTCAGAAGCAACATGCTAATGTTAGCATGTCAGGTACTCCACTGTTAGGAGGCGTGTGGCGCAGTGGATAGAGCGTTGGTGTTCGGATCAGGGTTCAAACCTCACTGCGGTCAGCATGTCGTTGTGTCCCTGAGACACTTCCTCCCAAATTGCTCCTCTGGGGATTGCCCACAGTATTGAGTATGTAAGTCGCTTTGGATAAAAGCGTCTAATAAGTACCATGTAATGTAATGCCAGAACCAACATGCTAATGTTAGCATGTCGAGCAACAAGAGAATGTTAGCATGTCAGAAGCCACACGCTAATGTTAGCATGTCAGAAGCCACACACTAATGTTAGGATGTCAGAAGCAACACGCTAATGTTAGCATGTCAGAAGCCATACGCTACTGTTAGCATGTCAGAAGCCACACGCTACTGTTAGCATGTCAGAAGCCACACGCTAATGTTAGCATGTCAGAAGCCACACGCTAATGTTAGCATGTCAGAAGCCATAAGTTATTGTTAGCATGTCAGAAGCCACACGCTACTGTTAGCATGTCAGAAGCCACACGCTAATGTTAGCATGTCAGAAGCAACAAGCTAATGTTAGCATGTCAGAAGCAACATGCTATTGTTAGCATGTCAGAAGCCACACGCTAATGTTAGCATGTCAGAAGCGACACGCTAATGTTAGGATGTCAGAAGCCATACGCTACTGTTAGCATGTCAGAAGCCACACGCTAATGTTAGCATGTTAGAAGCCACACGCTAATGTTAGCATGTCAGAAGCAACACGCTAATGTTAGCATGTCAGAAGCCATACGCTACTGTTAGCATGTCAGAAGCCATACGCTACCTTTAGCATGTCAGAAGCCATACGCTACCTTTAGCATGTCAGAAGCCATACGCTACCTTTAGCATGTCAGAAGCCATACGCTACCTTTAGCATGTCAGAAGCCATACGCTACCTTTAGCATGTCAGAAGCCATACGCTACCTTTAGCATGTCAGAAGCCACACGCTAACAGACTCACCTCGGCTCTCTTTAGCATCTCCCACTTGTTGAGGATCTTCATGGCGTAGACTCTCTCCGTGTGCTTCATCTTCACCACGGCAACCTGACAGACGTCAACAAAGTTATCATAAATAAATACAAACTTTTATTTTAGAAATGTCATCTGGAATCAAACTACACTCTAAATATTATTGTTAATACTATTATTTTATTATTTGTATTATTGTATAATGATTATTTGTATTATAATAGGAACTAGAGAATGCATTTCCTGAAGAAATTGCTAGTGGGAATGCTTTATGCTGAAAACCTGACGCTAAACTGCCATGCTGAAATGTAATGTCTAAGAAGAAAGTGAAGAATTGAGATTGAAATGATACATGAACACTGGGGGCTTGAATGTGTGATGAGAGAAGAAAAGAAAGTGAAAAGGCTTGGGAAAGCAGCAGAATATTTGAACTGCAAACTTCTGAACTAACTTAATGGTGAATGATCTGTCGCCATGGCAACGGCATTTGATGACACCCCATAATACGCTTAGATGCGTTGACGGCTGCATCGTTAGCAAACCTGTGAAGTTTCGGGCCGTTTGGAGCAGTTTCACAGAAGTCATGAGAAAACCGTGTTTCATGGCGAGCCTTGTGTTACCATGGCAACGGCATTTGAAGAAATCTCAAAACTGTCCCGTGGATGTCTTCACGGCTGGACTGTTAGCACACATGTAAAGTTTGAACACTTTTTGAACATTTTGTACTTTCGGGTCAATAATGTGGCCTCTTGGCAGATTAACTAAAGCTGTGGTGAGGCTGAAGTTACAATGGGCTTTAATGGAGGCATGTTGAACGTTTGTGTCACTTCATGCCCTCAAGAGGCATTTTGTTTAATTATTTCGCTTAATATTTTTTAATTTTTCAAGCTACGAGATGTTTTCCTACGTTTGTCATGATAAATGATGTCTCAGGAATGTAGGGTTTGGGAATTATGGCACTTTAAAAAAAAAAATGAAGGCGAATTTCAAGCTGTCCTCCACTCTTGCTTTCAGATCACGCACTCTAAAATCTGAAGAAGGCCTCTTTACCAAGGTCTGAACAATGTTTAATATCTCTAAAAGTAAGAATCAGATTTAAAAGTTGTTTTACAGGAATAATGTCAGAAAGATGTGTAACATTTTAAAGTTGGAATGAGGTTTCTGAGTGAAAGTATGAATGAACAGTTAGCAGTTGAATTGCATGAAGATTTGTTGAAGTCTGAAGATTTCCTCCATTGACTTCAATGTTAAACATTTGATGTATTATGGGATGTATCTCTGGAATTATGAAAGTTATGAATGAGAAAAGTAATAGCCATCGATTCCCGACCGAGCTGAACGTTTTGATGTTCGAACGGAGTTTCTGCGATGTTCAATGCGGGAGGAGAAGCAACGCAAAATAACCCGGCGGAATAATAAAGAATTTTGTGCGCAGCAGAACAGAGAGTGAGAGCAGTGTGTGTTCCTCAGACTGACTCTTCGTGTCTGACAGTAAACTGAATCTGTGTTGGAACAGGTTATTAAACACTGCAACACACACACACACACACACACACACACACACACACACACACACACACACACACACACACACACACACACACACACACACACACACACACACACACACACACACACACACACACACACACACACACACACACACACACACACACACACACACACACAGGTGTGGCAGTGACTCACCCCTCTCAGGTATGTGTGATCTCTGCGGCCTCACACACTGCACAGGATAAACCACATTAACCACAAACCCTCACTGAACTTTATTAATGACTTCTCTTGAATAGTTTATTCTTATATTCAGATTGTACCCGCTTTGTGTTGTAACGTTATGTTTCAATAAAGTTTATTTAAAACCCCTGAGCTCCTGAGGGAGGCCCAGAGGAAGCGGACAGGAAGTGGATTGTTGTAAACAGGAAGCGCAGAGCCACATGTCACTGGAAACACTTCCTGTTCGTTCTCCACCCTGAACGTCTGTTCATAAATATATCATTATAATGAAAGATGTTCACAGAGTAAAGGAGCGAGTGATGGGGGGAGGGGGGGGGGGGGTCAGAGGTCAACAGGAAGTCTTACCTCTCCAAAAGCTCCTCGTCCAATCACCTTCAGCATCTCAAAGTCGTCTCTGTGCAGCCGCAGGTCCTTCACCGTGGTGCTGAACGGCTTCACTGAGGGCACACAATACATACATATATAAATGTACATATCACCTCATATACACACGTATCACCTCATATACACGTATCACCTCATATACACACATATCACCTCATATACACACATATCACCTCATATACACACATATCACCTCATATACACACACATCACCTCATATACACACGTATCACCTCATATGCACACATACATCACCTCATATACACATATATCACCTCATATACACGTATCACCTCATATACACACATATCACCTCATATACACGTATCACCTCATATACACACGTATCACCTCATATACACACGTATCACCTCATATACACACGTATCACCTCATATACACACATATCACCTCATATACACACATATCACCTCATATACACACATATCACCTCATATACACACATATCACCTCATATACACACATATCACCTCATATACACACGTATCACCTCATATACACACATATCACCTCATATACACACGTATCACCTCATATACACACGTATCACCTCATATACACACGTATCACCTCATATACACACGTATCACCTCATATACACACATATCACCTCATATACACACATATCACCTCATATACACACATATCACCTCATATACACACATATCACCTCATATACACACATATCACCTCATATACACACGTATCACCTCATATACACACATATCACCTCATATACACACGTATCACCTCATATACACACATCACCTCATATACACACATATCACCTCATATACACACGTATCACCTCATATACACACGTATCACCTCATATACACACATATCACCTCATATACACGTATCACCTCATATACACACATATCACCTCATATACACACATATCACCTCATATACACGTATCACCTCATATACACACATATCACCTCATATACACACGTATCACCTCATATACACATATATCACCTCATATACACACATATCACCTCATATACACACGTATCACCTCATATACACACATATCACCTCATATACACACATATCACCTCATATACACACATATCACCTCATATACACGTATCACCTCATATACACACATATCACCTCATATACACACGTATCACCTCATATACACACATATCACCTCATATACACACGTATCACCTCATATACACACGTATCACCTCATATACACACGTATCACCTCATATACACACGTATCACCTCATATACACACGTATCACCTCATATACACACGTATCACCTCATATACACACGTATCACCTCATATACATTAGGGATGGGAATTTGAAAGCAAATGTATATTCGAATATTCGACCCCCAAAAATACGGTTAACCGATAAACCAAAATGTACATATCCTATAAAAAGAAATTAACAAAAAAAATGAAAAGATTTATTTAATTTTGAAAAATAAATACATACATGTTGAAATAAGTTTAGAAACCAAGTCGAATTTGTCAAATGTATTGAACTGGTGACCACAGTTTGAACAGTTGGCAGCTATAGGCCTACAGCTTTCATGCTTAAAACATAACTTGGTTTTTAAATGAAAGAGGGATCAAACAAGAACAACATAACGGGTTAGGGTAACGTAACCCGTGACAACAGAGATCAACAACCTGTAACAGGGCCTATGCACAGAATGCAGCTGTTCAATACTCATTCTTCTTTAAGAATATGAGCATGTCTACTCAGGAGAGAGGCGATTCACAATCAGGCCAGCTGTAGAGAAGACCCTCTCAGCTGGGATGTGGGCCTAAGATGAGGTTTGAGTCTGCGTGATCTGCGTGTAGGGAGGGGCAGCAGCCATATCATTGGCTAGAGCTAGATCTGACGCGAGAGAGAGAGAGAGAGAGAGAGAGAGAGATCAGCACCTGCAGCTCTGCCCGCTGTGAGGGACCGGTGAGCGGAGCAAAACACACCTTTAGACATTACATTACATTTTCATTACATTGCATTTAGCTGAGGCTTTTATCCAGAGAGACTTACAATAAGTGCATTCAACCAACAAGATACAACCTTGAGGAAAACAGAATCATATAAGTTCATCAGGTTTCATAGAGCCAAACATTTCAAGTGCTACTCAACTGGCTTTAGATCAGCCAGCCCTTTATTAGTATATAAGCG
>NC_136906.1:83270846-83330846 GCF_949606895.1 Notothenia rossii | reverse complement strand
CACACACACACACACACACACACACACACACACACACACACACACACACACACACACACACACACACACACACACACACACACACACACACACACACACACACACACACACACACACACACACACACACACACACACACACACACACACACACACACACACACACACAGGTCCTAACAGTGCCAGTCTTAACGGCAGGTACAGCTCCTAACGGTGCCAGTCCTAACGGCAGGTACAGCTCCTAACGGTGCCAGTCCTAACAGCAGGTACAGGTCCTAACGGTGCCAGTCCTAACGGCAGGTACCGGTCCTAACGGTGCCAGTCCTAACGGCAGGTACCGGTCCTAACGGTGCCAGTCCTAACGGCAGGTACAGCTCCTAACGGTGCCAGTCCTAACGGCAGGTACAGCTCCTAACGGTGCCAGTCCTAACGGCAGGTACAGGTCCTAACGGTGCCAGTCCTAACGGCAGGTACCGGTCCTAACGGTGCCAGTCCTAACGGCAGGTACCGGTCCTAACGGTGCCAGTCCTAACGGCAGGTACCGGTCCTAACGGTGCCAGTCCTAACAGCAGGTACAGGTCCAAACGGCAGGTACAGGTCCTAACGGTGCCGGTCCAAACGGCAGATACAGGGCCTAATGGCAGGTACCGGTAATAACGGCAGGTACAGGTCCTAACGGTGCCAGTCCTAACGGCAGGTACCGGTCCTAACGGCAGGTACAGGTCCTAACGGCAGGTACAGGTCCTAACGGTGCCAGTCCTAACGGCAGGTACCGGTCCTAACGGCAGGCACAGGTCCTAACGGCAGGTACAGGTCCTAACGGCAGGTACCGGTCCTAACGGCAGGTACCGGTCCTAACGGCAGGTACAGGTCCTAACGGCAGGTACAGGTCCTAACGGCAGGTACCGGTCCTAACGGCAGGTACAGGTCCTAACGGCAGGTACAGGTCCTAACGGCAGGTACAGGTCCTAACGGCAGGTACAGGTCCTAACGGTGCCAGTCCTAACGGCAGGTACAGGTCCTAACGGCAGGTACAGGTCCTAACGGCAGGTACCGGTCCTAACGGCAGGTACCGGTCCTAACGGCAGGTACAGCTCCTAACGGTGCCAGTCCTAACGGCAGGTACAGCTCCTAACGGTGCCAGTCCTAACGGCAGGTACAGCTCCTAACGGTGCCAGTCCTAACAGCAGGTACAGGTCCTAACGGTGCCAGTCCTAACGGCAGGTACCGGTCCTAACGGTGCCAGTCCTAACGGCAGGTACCGGTCCTAACGGTGCCAGTCCTAACGGCAGGTACAGCTCCTAACGGTGCCAGTCCTAACGGCAGGTACAGCTCCTAACGGTGCCAGTCCTAACGGCAGGTACAGGTCCTAACGGTGCCAGTCCTAACGGCAGGTACCGGTCCTAACGGTGCCAGTCCTAACGGCAGGTACCGGTCCTAACGGTGCCAGTCCTAACGGCAGGTACCGGTCCTAACGGTGCCAGTCCTAACAGCAGGTACAGGTCCAAACGGCAGGTACAGGTCCTAACGGTGCCGGTCCAAACGGCAGATACAGGGCCTAATGGCAGGTACCGGTAATAACGGCAGGTACAGGTCCTAACGGTGCCAGTCCTAACGGCAGGTACCGGTCCTAACGGCAGGTACAGGTCCTAACGGCAGGTACAGGTCCTAACGGTGCCAGTCCTAACGGCAGGTACCGGTCCTAACGGCAGGCACAGGTCCTAACGGCAGGTACAGGTCCTAACGGCAGGTACCGGTCCTAACGGCAGGTACCGGTCCTAACGGCAGGTACCGGTCCTAACGGCAGGTACAGGTCCTAACGGCAGGTACCGGTCCTAACGGCAGGTACAGGTCCTAACGGCAGGTACAGGTCCTAACGGCAGGTACAGGTCCTAACGGCAGGTACAGGTCCTAACGGCAGGTACAGGTCCTAACGGCAGGTACCGGTCCTAACGGCAGGTACCGGTCCTAACGGCAGGTACAGGTCCTAACGGCAGGTACAGGTCCTAACGGTGCCAGTCCTAACGGCAGGTACCGGTCCTAACGGCAGGTACCGGTCCTAACGGCAGGTACAGGTCCTAACGGCAGGTACAGGTCCTAACGGCAGGTACCGGTCCTAACGGCAGGTACAGGTCCTAACGGCAGGTACAGGTCCTAACGGCAGGTACAGGTCCTAACGGTGCCAGTCCTAACGGCAGGTACAGGTCCTAACGGCAGGTACAGGTCCTAACGGCAGGTACCGGTCCTAACGGCAGGTACCGGTCCTAACGGCAGGTACAGGTCCTAACGGCAGGTACAGGTCCTAACGGTGCCAGTCCTAACGGCAGGTACAGGTCCTAACGGCAGGTACCGGTCCTAACGGCAGGTACAGGTCCTAACGGCAGGTACAGGTCCTAACGGCAGGTACAGGTCCTAACGGCAGGTACCGGTCCTAACGGCAGGTACAGGTCCTAACGGCAGGTACAGGTCCTAACGGCAGGTACCGGTCCTAACGGCAGGTACAGGTCCTAACGGCAGGTACAGGTCCTAACGGCAGGTACAGGTCCTAACGGTGCCAGTCCTAACGGCAGGTACAGGTCCTAACGGCAGGTACCGGTCCTAACGGCAGGTACAGGTCCTAACGGCAGGTACAGGTCCTAACGGCAGGTACAGGTCCTAACGGCAGGTACAGGTCCTAACGGCAGGTACCGGTCCTAACGGCAGGTACAGGTCCTAACGGCAGGTACAGGTCCTAACGGCAGGTACCGGTCCTAACGGCAGGTACAGGTCCTAACGGCAGGTACAGGTCCTAACGGCAGGTACAGGTCCTAACGGCAGGTGCCGGTGTTGCAGTATAAGTTGAGTCATGAAAACTGGCGACATTCTATTATTTTCGTCATAGGAATCCGGGGCGTGTACATCGAGGACCCATTGTTGACTTACCAGGAAAGAAACATGTCGATCGCCTCGTTTACGTTCATTTTTTGCTATATCTGCGTTCCTAAGATCACTTTGCTGCACATTCAGTACTCGTATGTGAGGTTGTGGCTGAGAGGCCGATATCGTGACGCTTACAGGGAGGTATCGAACATTACAAAGTAGGTGACTGTGTGGATGCCTGTTCAAAATATTGCAAACTTCAATAAATCATTTAAATGATATATTTGTGTCCGACTTTGTTCATCGTTCTTAATGTGATGTATAGTAGCTTTGATAGCTGTCCATACCTTCAGACAGCCTGACAGTAAAACACAAGTCGTTTATTCACAGCCCGAACGCTCATCGAGATGACTGGATCATCTGCAGTGTTGGGCAAGTTACTTCCAAAATGTAAGACAGTACATGACTTATTACTGTCTTTTTGAAGTAATAGGCTACGTTACATTACAATATTACTGTCTCTGAAATGTAATGACTTACACTACTTTGATATTAGCCTACCTTTGAGTTACTTTACCATTCAAGCCCAATGTGACATATTAGTCATATAAGTCACATTTCAGATATTTGACACTAGGGGGGGGTTACTTGTCAGAAATGTGTTCTACAGTAGGTGGTCTGTTTAGTCTAAATGACGTTCCCCTTAATTTCCCCAAAAGTAGAAATGGGTCGGGGTTCTTATGGGTTAAACGTATAGGCTTAAAGGCATAATAGAACTACTGTATTATATGTATTCAACGTGTGCCCCGCTGGACTTACTTTTCTGTGGTTTGTTACTGTGACATATCAGCAGAGCCACGGGAGATAGTTTGTGTGTTTCAGTCCCACGCATCAAGGTTATTTTCATGTATGTAATTGTTTTTCCTGCACAGTGTAGAGTGTTGTTGTGATGAGAGGGATACAGGTATTTCATTAAAAAAACGTGCTCCCTGGAGAATAGCTACAGAATTGATATCACAATTTAATCGGAGCTGATCACAAGTTGTCATCCAGTCATGTTGATGAGCGTTTGTGAATAAAAGACTTGTGTTTTACTGTCAGGCTGTCTGAAGGTATGGGCAGCTATCAAAGCTACTATACATCACATTAAGAACGATGAACAAAGTCGGACACAAATATATCATTTAAATGATTGATTCAAGTTTGCAATGTTTTGAACAGGCATCCACACAGTCACCTACTTTGTAATGTTCGATACCTCCCTGTAAGCGTCACGATATTGGACTCTCACCCACAACCTCACATACGAGTACTGAATGTGCAGCAAAGTGATCTTAGGAAGGCAGATATAGCAAAAGATGAACGTAAACGAGGCGATCGACATGTTTCTTTCCTGGTAAGTCAACAATGGGTCCTCGATGTACACGCCCCGGATTCCTATGACGAAAATAATAGAATGTCGCCAGTTTTCATGACTCAACTTATACTGCAACACCGGTCCTAATGGCAAGTACCGGTCCTAACAGCAGGTACAGGTCCAAAAGGCAGGTACAGGTCCAAAAGGCAGGTACCAGTCCTAACGGCAGGTACAGGTCCTAACAGCAGGTACCGGTCCTAACGGCAGATACCGGTCCTAACGGTGCCGGTCCTAATGGCAGATACCGGTCCTAAAAGCAGGTACAGGTCATAAAGCCAGGTACAGGTCATAAAGCCAGGTACAGGTCCTAATGGCAGGTACCGTTCCTAACGGCAGGTACAGGTCCTAACGGTGCCGGTCCTAACGGCAGGTACAGGTCCTAAAAGCAGGTACAGGTCCTAACGACAGGTACCGGTCGTAACAGCAGTTACCGGTTCATATATTCTTTATATATGTGTATATACACACACACACAAACTCACCCCATGTCAGGAAGTCGTTGACGTGCTTCTCCCTCTTCAGAGGGCAGCTGCTGCACTCGGTGTAGAAGCAGAGCAGCAGGTCCAGCAGAGCCTCCACACTCAGGCAGCCTGAAGCCTTCTGCTGCAACAGCAGGTCCTCCAGAACCTTCAGCCGGGCCGCCGCAGACATCCTGCAACACAACAACACTTTACTGTCAACATACAAGTACTACAAGTACTGCAGGTTCTCCAGAACGTATAAGTATAATTACACAAAGTACAGTAGTATTTATAGTATAAAGTACAACAGTACAAATCCAGCTTGACAAAGTACTGTAGCATTTATAGATTAAAGTATGTGTATGTATATATAAATATAGGGACCGGGAGGAACCGGGAGGAACCGTCAGTAACGTCAGTACCTCAGTTAGCTGCTCGTTAGCTCCGGGTGTCGCTGATCCTCCTCCGGTCGTGTCTGTAATCCGGTGTGAGCGGGGCCTCAGCACCGAAACATGTCTCTCTTTTGTCTCTCTTCACCGTCAGTACCGTCAGTACCCGCCAGTACCGTCAGTACCCGTCAGTACCGGGATCAGGAGTTTCCGGAGGAATATGGCTGATCCGAGAGCTGCATACGCAAACGCACACACACACACACACACACACACACACACAGACACACACACACACACTTCCGGTCACACGGACTTTCAAAATAAAAGAGTCAACAACGAGAGCGAGGCGGGGCTCCGATCATTCCTCATTTTATAACACATAGCTAACACATAACATGTGAGATAATACATATATAACATGAGAGATAATACATATAACATGTGAGGTAATACACATATAAAATGTGAGATACACATAACATGTGAGATAATACACATATAACATGTGAGATAATACACATAACATGTGAAATAATACATCAATGCTTCTCAACGTGTGATCCGCGGACCACTGGTGGCCCGTGAGCGCTCCCTAGTGATCAGTGAGTATATTGGTAACATTTCACATTTGAAATAAATAAGTGTATTTAAGTTTTCCACACTCTTGCGGGAATATATCCGCAATGGAGCGAGCTTAAGTTTCAATTTCAAGAGATAATACACATAAAATGTGAGCTAATACACATCACATGAGAGATAATACACATCACATGAGAGATAATACACATCACATGAGAGATAATACACATCACATGTGAGCTAATACACATCACATGAGAGATAATACACATCACATGTGAGCTAATACACATCACATGAGAGATAATACACATAACATGTGAGCTAATACACATCACATGTGAGCTAATACACATCACATGAGAGATAATACACATAACATGTGAGCTAATACACATAACATGTGAGCTAATACACATCACGTGAGAGATAATACACATAACATGTGAGCTAATACACATAACATGTGAGCTAATACACATCACGTGAGAGATAATACACATAACATGTGAGCTAATACACATAACATGTGAGCTAATACACATCACGTGAGAGATAATACACATAACATGTGAGCTAATACATATCACATGAGAGATAATACACATAACATGTGAGCTAATACACATCACATGTGAGCTAATACACATCACATGAGAGATAATACACATAACATGTGAGCTAATACACATAACATGTGAGCTAATACACATCACATGAGAGATAATACACATAACATGTGAGCTAATACACATAACATGTGAGCTAATACACATCACGTGAGAGATAATACACATAACATGTGAGCTAATACACATCACATGTGAGCTAATACACATCACGTGAGAGATAATACACATAACATGTGAGCTAATACATATCACATGAGAGATAATACACATAACATGTGAGCTAATACACATCACATGAGAGATAATACACATAACATGTGAGCTAATACATATCACATGAGAGATAATACACATAACATGTGAGCTAATACACATCACATGAGAGATAATACACATAACATGTGAGATAATACATATAACATGAGAGATAATACACATCACATGAGAGCTAATACACATCACATGAGAGATAATACACATAACATGTGAGCTAATACATATCACATGAGAGATAATACACATAACATGTGAGCTAATACACATCACATGAGAGATAATACACATAACATGTGAGCTAATACATATCACATGAGAGATAATACACATAACATGTGAGCTAATACACATAACATGTGAGATAATACATATAACATGAGAGATAATACACATAACATGTGAGCTAATACACATAACATGTGAGATAATACACATAACATGTGAGATAATACACATAACATGTGAGATAATACACGTAACGTGAGATAATACACATAACATGTGAGGTCATACATTGATTTACAGACGTCTCTTTCTCAATGTAAGTCAATGGTGAAGTCTTTCTGGGTCAAAATGACGTCAAGCGGGCTGCAGTACCACTGTTTGGCCGCTACAGTCATTGGGCTCCACCAGGGGAGCACTTCCGGGAGCTGCAGTGCCACCGTTTGGCCGCTTTAAAGTGAAAGTACAGGTATGGTAACTTTTAAAATGTGTATTTATACTTCATACCGAACCTTCATGCTTTTACTTTGAAGGAAGAGCTCCCGGTCCCGGAAGTGACTCACCTGTCTCCCGAGGAGCACGGAAGCCCCGCCCTCCTACACAGGAAACCCTCTGGATACATGACGTCATACCGTGATTGACAGGAGGGGCTGGTACGGCCCAGGGCTGGTACGGCCCATTGGTTCTGACGTCACAGCATGTCTAGACTTCAGTATAAATATAAATAAGAGTGAATAAAATAATTAATAAATAAATAAATGTAAATAGGAATAAAAACTCAATATTTTTAAAAACAGAAGATTGTTTTAATAAATACAAATCGTTTAAATAATGTCTAAACTCCAGTTTGAAAATGACATGAACATATCATAGTAGATGGTCACTAACAATAAATAGAAACACACTTCTAAACTCGTGCCTGAAGTTACAACCCCAGAGATATTAGTATCTGTATATCTATATACTGGGGGGGTATTACCAGGCTGACGGTGCAGCTGGGGGGGGTATTAACAGGCTGACGCCGGTGCAGCAGGGGTGGGGGTATTAACAGGCTGACGGTGCAGCTCGCAGCTGGGGGGGGGTTATTACCAGGCGGACGGTGCAGCTGGGAGGGGGGGGGGTTATTACCAGGCTGACGGTGCAGCTGGGGGGGGTGGGTATTACCAGGTTGATTAGTAGCTGTAAGCAGATTAGCGGCGCAAGCTAGCAGACTCTCACAACTCTGCTGCAAAACCTGTGAGACACTGCAGAGGAGGCATCCATTTCCCGTCCACAGGTAGACTCTGTCCACAGGTAGACTCTGTCCACAAGTAGACTCTGTCCACAGGTAGACTCTGTCCACAGGTAGACTCTGTCCACAAGTAGACTCTGTCCACAGGTAGACTCTGTCCACAGGTAGACTCTGCCCACAGGTAGACTCTGTCCACAGGTAGACTCTGTCCACAGGTAGACTCTGCCCACATGTAAACTGTCTTTATTTCCTGGGTCCATGAAGTCTGAGCTCTGGAACCTAAACTCTGGACCCTAAACTCTGGACCCTGAACTCTGGACCCTGAACTCTGGACCCTGAACTCTGGATCCTGAACTCTGGACCCTGAACCCGAAACTCTGAACCCTCTCAGACTAATGTGGACTGCATGTGAGTCCTGCTCCTCGGTGACCCCAGGATTTGGGTCTGAAGTGGAGTCCACAATCTGCACCATTTTGTAAGTCAATCGAGGAACTTCCAAGAATGGGCAGCAGGACGTGAAACCTGATTGGAGGACCCAGAGAAACCTGATCATGGTGCGGGGAAGACCTGTTCCCCAGAGAGACGCCTTGTGAAGGCCCACTGGTTCAGGTGGAGGGCAAGACCTGTTCCCCAGAGAGACGCCTTGTGAAGGCCCCCTGGTCGAAGTTGAAGGGAAGACCTGTTCCCCAGAGAGACGCCTTGTGAAGGCCCCCTGGTCCATGTTGAGTGGAAGACCTGTTCCCCAGAGAGAGGCCTTGTGAAGGCCACTGGTCCGGGTGGAACTTAAAGAACTCTATTGACGTACATGTTTCAGGCCTGGACGTGATCCACACAGGAAGTGGATCTGATGGAGGTCGGGAGGCGGACCTTCACCAAGGCGGAGCGAGAGAAGCTGGCTGAGGTCCTCTGGCTGCTCAACTGGGTCTCCGTCCTGACGGGGGCCCTCCTCTTTGGACTGGGCCTGTTCCTCAGAGTGGAGATCCAGAAGTGGCAGGAAGTGATGTCGGGGCCCGGGATCCTCTACGTGCCTCACGTCCTGATCAGCACCGGGCTGGCGGCCTGCGGCATCAACTTCCTGGGGGGGAAGATCTGCCTGGACTGCGCCGACCCCAACAGGTTCCTGCGCTGGAAACTGGTCCTGATGCCCTATGTGGTCTGCAGCCTCTGCTTCACCGCCTGCATTCTAGGGGGGGCACTGCTGTGCTACGGGGTCCAGAGCCAGCTGGAGGACTCGCTGCTGCTGGGCCTGCAGAACGCCATGCGTTTCTACAAAGACACGGACACGCCGGGCCGCTGCTACCTGAAGAAGACTGTGGACCTGCTGCAGATCCAGTTCCAGTGCTGTGGGAACGCTGGGTACCGGGACTGGTTCCAGGTCCAGTGGATCAGCAACCGCTACCTGGACATGACCAGCAGCAGCGTGGTGGAGTAAGTCTCCTCTGCTGGGGGTTTAGAGTAGTCTTTAGCCACAGGTCCACATCTGGTTTTCATTAGAACCCGGTTCCTCTTTGGAATCATACAAGGTTTAGGTTTGTGATTCAGCTCCTAAAGCTAATGTTGGCTAACGCAAACAAGAGTGTCTACGCCTGAAAGCCAAACGGGGACCTCGAGCTCTTTGGGTTTAGGTGGACCTCCCTTTTGATCAGCTGAGTGCAGGTCTCTGTAGTTCAGGTCTCTGTAGTTCAGGTCTCTGTAGTTCACGTCTCTGTAGTTCAGGTCTCTGTAGTGCAGGTCTTTATAGTTCAGGTCTCTGTAGAACAGGTCTCTGTAGTTCAGGTCTCTGTAGTGCAGGTCTCTGTAGAACAGGTCTCTGTAGAACAGGTCTCTGTAGTTCAGGTCTCTTTAGAACAGGTCTCTGTAGTGCAGGTCTTTATAGTTCAGGTCTCTGTAGTTCAGGTCTCTGTAGTGCAGGTCTCTGTAGTGCAGGTCTTTATAGTTCAGGTCTCTTTAGTTCAGGTCTCTGTATTGCAGGTCTCTGTAGAACAGGTCTCTGTAGTTCAGGTCTCTGTAGTGCAGGTCTCTGTAGTGCAGGTCTTTATAGTTCAGGTCTCTGTAGTTCAGGTCTCTGTAGTGCAGGTCTCTGTAGTTCAGGTCTCTGTAGTGCAGGTCTCTGTAGTTCAGGTCTCTGTAGTGCAGGTCTTTATAGTTCAGGTCTCTTTAGTTCAGGTCTCTGTAGTTCACGTCTCTGTAGTTCAGGTCTCTGTAGTGCAGGTCTTTATAGTTCAGGTCTCTGTAGAACAGGTCTCTGTAGTTCAGGTCTCTGTAGTGCAGGTCTCTGTAGTGCAGGTCTTTATAGTTCAGGTCTCTGTAGTTCAGGTCTCTGTAGTGCAGGTCTCTGTAGTGCAGGTCTTTATAGTTCAGGTCTCTGTAGTTCAGGTCTCTGTAGTTCAGGTCTCTGTAGTGCAGGTCTCTGTAGTGCAGGTCTCTATAGTTCAGGTCTCTTTAGTTCAGGTCTCTGTAGTGCAGGTCTCTGTAGTTCAGGTCTCTTTAGTGCAGGTCTCTTTAGTTCAGGTCTCTGTAGTACAGGTTTCTGTAGTTCAGGTCTCTGTAGTTCAGGTCTCTGTAGTGCAGGTCTCTGTAGTTCAGGTCTCTGTAGTGCAGGTCTCTGTAGTTCAGGTCTCTTTAGTGCAGGTTTCTGTAGTTCAGGTCTCTGTAGTTCAGGTCTCTGTAGTTCAGGTCTCTGTAGTTCAGGTCTCTGTAGTGCAGGTCTCTGTAGTTCAGGTCTCTGTAGTACAGGTTTCTGTAGTTCAGGTCTCTGTAGTTCAGGTCTCTGTAGTGCAGGTCTCTGTAGTGCACATCACAGACCTTAATGAGACCTTAAACCTTAAACAGACCTTAACCCCCCTGCAGGCGCCTCAGGAGTAACGTGGGGGGGCAGTTCCTCCAGGACAGCGTCCCCTTCAGCTGCTGCAGCCCCTCCTCCCCGCGGCCCTGCATCCAGACGCAACTCCGAGACGCCTCGGAGACCTTCAACTGGGACCAGCTGAACCAGTGGGGGGGGGGCTGCCGGCGGGTGCTGGTGGACCACTACAAGGGGCTCCTGCAGACCATCGGGTTCACTGTGCTGCTCATCTGGCTCTTTGAGGTACTACTACTGGGTACTACTGTGTACTACTGGGTACCACTGGGTACTACTGGGTACTACTGGGTATTACTGGGTACTACTGGGTACCGCTGGGTACTACTGGGTACTACTGTGTACTACTGGGTAATACTGGGTACCGCGGGGTACTACTGGGTACCACTGGGTACCGCTGGGTACTACTGGGTACCACTGGGTACCACTGGGTACGACTGGGTACTACTGGGTACCACTGGGTACCACTGGGTACCGCTGGGTACTACTGGGTACCACTGGGTACCACTGGGTACGACTGGGTACTACTGGGTACTACTGGGTACTACTGGGTACTACTGGGTACTTCTGGGTAATACTGTGTACTACTTGGTAATACTGGGTGCTACTGGGTGCCACTGGGTACCACTGGGTACTACTGGGTACCACTGGGTACTACAGGGTAATACTGGGTACTACTGTGTACTACTGAGTACCGCTGGGTAATACTGGGTACTACTGGGTAATACTGGGTACTACTGGGTACCACTGGGCACTACTGGGTACCACTGGGTACTACTGGGTACTACTGGGTACCACTGGGTACTACTGGGTACAACTGGGTACTACTGGGTACTACTGGGTATTACTGGGTACCACTGGGTACTACAGGGTAATACAGGGTACTACTGTGTACTACTGAGTACCGCTGGGTAATACTGGGTACTACTGGGTAATACTGGGTACTACTGGGTAATACTGGGTACTACTGGGTACCACTGGGCACTACTGGGTACCACTGGGTACTACTGGGTACTACTGGGTACTACGAAGTAATAGTGGGTACTACCGGGTACTACTGGGTACCACTGGGTACTACTGGGTAATACTGGGTACAACTGGGTACTACTGGGTACTACTGTGTATTAATGGGTATTACTGGGTAATACTGTGTACTACTGGGTACTTCTGGGTACTTCTGGGTACTACTGGTACTACTCTAGCTGCTAACTGTTCCCCCAGCTGCTGGTTCTGACGGGGGTCCGGTACCTGCAGACTGCGATGGAGGAGGTTCTGCGCCTCGGAGATCCGGACTCTGATTCGTCGGGATGGATTCTGGACAGCTCCTTCACTCAGAGCGTCATCAAGAACCTGGGGAAGTGTTACCATGGAGACCAGGACCCCAACCTCAACACCGCCTCCCAGCAGGAGGTCCTCCCAGCACAGGATGCCCGCGGGACCTTGAACGCACCACGGATTTAAGGCCTGCAGAGACCCTGAACGCACCACAGGTTTAAGTCCTCCAGAGACCCTGAACGCACCACGGGTTTAAGGCCTGCAGAGACCCTGAACTCACCACGGGTTTAAGGCCTGCAGAGACCCTGAACGCACCGCAGGTTTAAGGCCTGCAGAGACCCTGAACGCACCGCAGGTTTAAATCCTCCAGAGAACCTGAACGCACCACGGATAAGGCCTGCAGAGACCCTGAACGCACCACGGGTTAAAATCCTCTAGAGAACCTGAACGCACCACGGGTTTAAGGCCTTCAGTGACCCTGAACGTACCACAGGTTTAAATCCTGCAGAGATGCTGGGTTGACCCTGAACTCACCACAGGTTTAAGGTCTTCAGTGACCCTGAACGCACCGTGGATTTAAGGCCTTCACCTGAACATCAGCAGGAGAGGACTCTTTAAAGTAGAGACACCACATACTGCTATACACCTGAACATCAGCAGGAGAGGACTCTTTAAAGTAGAGACACTTCATACTGATATACACCTGAACATCAGCAGGAGAGGACTCTTTAAAGTACAGACACCACATACTGCTATACACCTGCACATCAGCAGGATAGGACTCTTTAAAGTAGAGACACCACATACTGCTATACACCTGAACATCAGCAGGAGAGGACTCTTTAAAGTAGAGACACTTCATACTGATATACACCTGAACATCAGCAGGAGAGGACTCTTTAAAGTACAGACACCACATACTGCTATACACCTGCACATCAGCAGGATAGGACTCTTTAAAGTAGAGACACTACATACTGATATACACCTGAACATCAGCAGGAGAGGACTCTTTAAAGTAGAGACACCACATACTGATATACACCTGAACATCAGCAGGAGAGGACTCTTTAAAGTAGAGACACTACATACTGATATACACCTGAACATCAGCAGGAGAGTACTCTTTAAAGTAGAGACACTACATACTGATATACACCTGAACATCAGCAGGAGAGGACTCTTTAAAGTAGAGACACTACATACTGATATACACCTGAACATCAGCAGGAGAGGACTCTTTAAAGTAGAGACACTACAGACTGATATACACCTGAACATCAGCAGGAGAGGACTCTTTAAAGTAAAGACACTACATACTGATATACACCTGAACATCAGCAGGAGAGGACTCTTTAAAGCAGAGACACTACATACTGATATACACCTGAACATCAGCAGGAGAGGACTCTTTAAAGTAGAGACACTACACACTGATATACACCTGAACATCAGCAGGAGAGGACTCTTTAAAGTAGAGACACTACATACTGATATACACCTGAACATCAGCAGGAGAGGACTCTTTAAAGTAGAGACACTACACACTGATATACACCTGAACATCAGCAGGAGAGGACTCTTTAAAGTAGAGACACTACATACTGATATACACCTGAACATCAGCAGGAGAGGACTCTTTAAAGTAGAGACACTACACACTGATATACACCTGAACATCAGCAGGAGAGGACTCTTTAAAGTAGAGACACTACATACTGATACACACCTGAACATCAGCAGGAGAGGACTCTTTAAAGTAGAGACACTACATACTGATATACACCTGAACATCAGCAGGAGAGGACTCTTTAAAGTAGAGACACTACATACTGATATACACCTGAACATCAGCAGGAGAGGACTCTTTAAAGTAGAGACACTACATACTGATATACACCTGAACATCAGCAGGAGAGGACTCTTTAAAGTAGAGACGCTACATACTGATATACACCTGAACATCAACAGGAGAGGACTCTTGAAAGCCTGTTTTTCGTCTCGACTCAGACTACTGCTCCTGCGTCTGTCCACCAGAGGGTGACACACACACACACACACACACACCCACACACACACACACACACACACACACACACAAACACACACACACACACACACACACACACACACACAGACCTATCTTTCCCCCCCTTTTTGACTTTACATACCCTGCCTCCTTCCCCTTCATCACTGCCTTCATCTAAACAACCAATCCGGCGTCTCGCCTTCAAGTGACATCACACACACACTGTAAAATCATTGGTTTCCATGGTAACGAGGATTAGGGCCGCTGTGACCTTTTTTAATGTCCCACAATGCACCTGGAGCTGTGATTAAATACAGGAACACACAGCGTGCTGCATTCAGGTCACGTTCATATCGTGGGTATATGCAGCGACAGCATTGAGGACACATACAGAAAATGGTTTCCCGGTAACGAGACCCGGCGCCCAAACGGACGAGGGGACAGTGAACGCTGCTTTATTCAAACACACAAAACTTTGTTCAACACTCAGAAGGACGCAGGAATCACGAGTCATTTAAATATCCAACACATCTTTTATAATATCTGTAAAAACGCAGCCGTACTCTTACCACATTTAAATATAAATAGACTAATGGAATAGTGCTGTATTATATATTGCTTACTATTATACTACCATATTTAAAAAGTATTCTGATAATAATATATTAATACTTTAATGGTGCTATATTAAAATTTTAATATAAATAAAAGTTTACTATTTTATTATTATATTGAAATAATATTCTTCCAATAATATTATATATTAAAATGGAATACACGTATAGAAACCAATTAGTTATTATCTTTATTATTATTACGTATTTTATTCTAACATCTCATGTGAAGCCCCGCCCTACCAAGCTTTAACGGCACAGGATTGGACACAGCGGCCGTCACTCAGGATGGTTGACAGGTCTGTTGGTTACTCATGTTATCAACATTCGTTTTATATTAGTTATTATCAGTTACAGGAAATATCAAGAACACGGTTTTCTGTTCTCTTTGTATTGTTTATGTGCGACTGGCCCTTTAAATCTCTGACCTGCTGCTGCTGCTCAGCCAATCAGAGGAGGAGGAGGCTGAGGAGGGCTGTGATTGGCTGCAGGCAAGAGTAGGGTGAGCTGACGTCACTGCAGCTTTCAGATGACAAGGACCTACTGGGTTTTATACTGGGAGTACTGGGACATACTGGGACGTACTGGGACATACTGGGACATTATGGGACATACTAGGACATACTGTGGGACATACTGGGACATACCGGGACATACCGGGACACACCGGGACATACTGGGACGTACTGGTACTGGGACGTACTGGGACATATTGGGGTTTTATACTGGGACATAATGTGTTTGTGTGTGTGTGTGTGTGTGTGTGTGTGTGTGTGTGTGTGTGTGTGTGTGTGTGTGTGTGTGTGTGTGTGTGTGTGTGTGTGTGTGTGTGTGTGTGTGTGTGTGTGTGTGTGTGTGTGTGTGTGTAATCCTGCAGCTTTAAGAAGCGATGCACTAAAACTGAGGTACGGTGGCTCAGCAGGGAAACTTCATTCTATTATTTCACCTTCATTCAAACAGGAAGTACCTTGAGATTAAAAGCTCTCTAACGAGGAGGCCACAATGCAAGCCATCAAACACACACACACACACACACACACACACACACACACACACACACACACACACACACACACACACACACCTGAATAGTTAACAGCTGCAGGAGAAAGTGCTCTGTCAGACCGTCTGTTATCACAAATTACATCTAAAAAACACCTCCTTTCAAGATAATCAATAACAATAATAACAATAGCAATAATAACAATAATAATGACAATAACAATAATAACAATAATAATAACAATGCTGCACCATCCTCCGTGCTGTGAGCTGCACCTGCATCACGTGACCTCCGTCCAATGGGATGAATGAACTGTAAATAGGAGCCAATCAGGAGGAGGGGGCGGGTATAAAAGGCCGAGCGCAGCTTCTCTCCGCAGCAGAGCCTCAGACTGTAAACACAGGTAAGACCTCCTCCATCGACCAATCGCAGCTCCATCACTGCAGCAGGGGGACAGACATACTGCAGCCTGTCTGTCTGTCTGTGTATCTGTCTGTCTGTCTCACTGTCTGTCTCTCTGTCTGTGTATCTGTCTGTCTGTCTGTCTCACTGTCTGTCTCTCTGTCTGTCTGTGTGTCTGTCTGTCTCTCTGTCTGTGTATCTGTCTGTCTGTCTGTCTCACTGTCTGTCTCTCTGTCTGTCTGTCTCACTGTCTGTCTCTCTGTCTGTGTATCTGTCTGTGTATCTGTCTGTCTGTCTCACTGTCTGTCTCTCTGTCTGTCTGTCTCACTGTCTGTCTCTCTGTCTGTGTATCTGTCTGTCTGTCTGTCTGTCTCTCTGTCTGTGTATCTGTCTGTCTGTCTGTCTCACTGTCTGTCTCTCTGTCTGTCTGTCTCACTGTCTGTCTCTCTGTCTGTGTATCTGTCTGTCTGTCTGTCTCACTGTCTGTCTCTCTGTCTGTGTATCTGTCTGTCTGTCTGTCTCACTGTCTGTCTCTCTGTCTGTGTGTCTGTCTGTCTGTCTCTCTGTCTGTTTGTCTGTGTGTGTGTGTGCGTGTGTGTGTGTGTGTCTGTCTGTCTGTCTGTCTGTCTGTCTGTCTGTCTGTCTGTCTGTCTGTCTGTCTGTCTGTCTGTCTGTCTCTCTGTCTGTCTCTTTGTCTCTCTGTCTGTCTGTGTGTGTGTCTCTCTGTCTGACTGTCTGTCTGTGTGTGTCTGTCTGTCTGTCTGTCTGTCTGTCTCTTTGTCTCTCTGTCTGTATGTCTGTCTGTCTCTCTGTCTGTCCCTCTGTCTGTCTGTCTGTCTGTCTGTCTCTCTGTCTGTCTGTCTGTCCTTCTCTCTGTCCGTCTGTCTCTCTGTCCGTCTGTCTGTCTCTCTGCATCCCAACGACCTTGCAGCCCTGTCTGCAGGTGTTGCGCAGCACACACAGATCTGTCTCTGTGCTGCAGCGTCTTATGTCTGTCCTCACCGTGTTATAATGTCCCTCATGTGTTATAATGTCCCTCATGTGTTATAATGTCCCTCACGTGTTATAATGTCCCTCACCCTGTTATAATGTCCCGCACCGTGTTATAATGTCCCTCACGTGTTATAATGTCCCTCATGTGTTATAATGTCCCTCATGTGTTATAATGTCCCTCACTGTGTTATAATGTCCCTCACCCTGTTATAATGTCCCGCACCGTGTTATAATGTCCCTCACGTGTTATAATGTCCCTCACCCTGTTATAATGTCCCGCACCGTGTTATAATGTCCCTCACGTGTTATAATGTCTCTCACCGTGTTATAATGTCCCTTACCGTGTTATAATGTCCCTCACGTGTTATAATGTCCCTCACTGTGTTATAATGTCTCTCACCGTGTTATAATGTCCCTTACCGTGTTATAATGTCTCTCACCGTGTTATAATGTCTCTCACCGTGTTATAATGTCTCTCACCGTGTTATAATGTCTCTCCGTCCATGGAGCGTCCTCTGTAATGCGGAGACAGACGTCCTCATGCTGTGCAGCAGCTGAAGGTTAAAGCTGCGTCACTGCAGGGGGACATTAACTATTCATTCAGAACCTGTTTCACTCATGCTGAGACAGGGGGACATTAATACACTGCAGATACTCCTCTCCTCTCTCTCCTCTCACTCCTCTCTCTCTCTCCTCTCTCTCCTCTCTCTCCTCACTCCTCTCTCTCTCCTCTCTCCCTCCTCTCACTCTCTCACTCCTCTCTCACTCCTATATCCCTCCTCTCACTCCTCTCTCTCCTCTCTCACTCCTCTATCCCTCATCTCATTCTCCTCTCTCCCTCCTCTCTCACTCCTTTCTCCCTTCTCCTCTCACTCCTCTCCCTCTCACTCCTCTCTCTCTCTCCTCTCTCTCCTCTCTCTCCTCACTCCTCTCTCTCTCCTCTCTCCCTCCTCTCACTCTCTCACTCCTCTCTCACTCCTATATCCCTCCTCTCACTCCTCTCTCTCCTCTCTCACTCCTCTATCCCTCATCTCATTCTCCTCTCTCCCTCCTCTCTCACTCCTTTCTCCCTTCTCCTCTCACTCCTCTCCCTCTCACTCCTCTCTCACTCTCCTCTCCCTCTCACTCCTCTCTCACTCCTTTCTCTCTCTCTTCTCACTCCTCTCTCCCTCCTCTTTCACTCCTCTCTCACTCTCCTCTCCCTCTCACTCCTCTCTCACTCCTCTCTCACTCCTTTCTTCCTCCTCTTCTCACTCTCCTCTCACTCCTCTCTCCCTCCTCTCTCCCTCCTCTCTCCCTCCTCACTCTCCTCTCACTCCTTTCTCCCTCCTTTTCTCACTCTCCTCTCACTCCTCTCTCTCTCCTCTCACTCCTCTCTCCCTCCTCTCTCACTCCTCTCTCCCTCCTCTCTCTCCTCTCACTCCTCTCTCCCTCCTCACTCTCCTCTCACTCCTCTCTCCCTCCTCTCTCAGGTTGATCAGTATTGATTGACCCAGGTCATCCCCACCATGCACAACCAGCTGAAGATGAAGTTCTCTTCGGAGCAGGAGTACCCCGACCTCAGCCAGCACAACAACCACATGGCCAAGGTCCTGACCCCTGACCTCTACGAGAGCCTGAGAGACAAGGAGACGCCCAGCGGGTTCACCCTGGACGACCTGATCCAGACCGGCGTGGACAACCCAGGTACTGAGAGCCCCCAGGATCATATACCCCCCTCCATCAGCTCACCTCAGATACCCCCCCCTCACCTCAGATACCACCCTCCCTCCATCAGCTCACCTCAGATACCACCCTCCCTCCATCAGCTCACCTCAGATACCCCCCCCCCTCACCTCAGATACCACCCTCCCTTCATCAGCTCACCTCAGATACCACCCTCCCTCCATCAGCTCACCTCAGATACCACCCTCCCTCCATCAGCTCACCTCAGATACCCCCCCCTCACCTCAGATACCACCCTCCCTCCATCAGCTCACCTCAGATACCCCCCCCTCACCTCAGATACCACCCTCCCCCCCATCAGCTCACCTCAGATACCACCCCCCCCCCCCCATCAGCTCACCTCAGATACCACCCCCCACCCCCCATCAGCTCACCTCAGATACCCCCCCCCCCTCCATCAGCTTACCTCAGATACCACCCCCCCTCCATCAGTAAGTAACCGGATCAGAGTAACATGAAGTACAGTCCGCGGCATATCACATCATAATGTATCATCTCCTTATCTGAGTCAGCTGAGCCGTATCTGGCCGTGCAACACTCACAGTGTCACATACTGGATGCAGAAGGATTATTTGAAGCAACACATTAAGTTGAGGAAACACTCGAGTCAAATGTAATGAAAGTCAGAGGGTGTCTTAGACGGGGCAGTGATATCATAAACCTGTTCATGTACGCATTCAAACACTTGTTCTGTTACCAGCTGTATTCACCTTGCAGGTGCAGCTATGTGGCTTTGATCCTGGATAAAGTGTTTAAGTCATGGATGTTTAAAGTTTAACTTCTTCATATGTCTAATATTATAGTTGACTTTTCATTCAGGAAGTATAACGCTGCGCTGTCAGTACGCTTCTCCATGTTTGTGATTGGTCGAATGCTCCAGATACCACCCCTTTCATGTGAACGCGCTCCTAACTAGATAGGACACGGCTGGCTTGAGCGATCCACTTGATAACCCGCGTCGTAGGACCGTTTAGCGAGAGCGCGTATGTTTTGGATTAGGCCAACCGGCTAACTCAAACATATCCAGGTTAGGTTGAACCAGCTTCGTAGTACAGGCCTCTGATCCTCTTCATCAAATCCAGCTTAACAAGGGAGAACAACCACTGTGTGTTCAGCAGGAAGTTATGGTATTGTGACAGTTTTGTGACGGTGTTGTGTTGTGTTCAGGTCACCCCTTCATCATGACGGTGGGCTGCGTCGCCGGAGACGAGGAAACCTACGAGGTGTTCAAAGAGCTGCTGGACCCTGTGATCGAAGACCGCCATGGGGGATACAAACCTTCAGACAAACACAAGACGGACCTGAACGCTGACAACCTGCAGGTAAACAAGCACAAACTGACCTGGGGGGTATACTACGAAGCTGGATGTTCGCTTAGCGGCTAACTTCAGGGAAAACTCTGGGTTTCCGGTCCTACGAAGCTGGTTCTCTTTTTAGCAGGCTAGATCTCCATGGTAACTGATGCTGAGCGGCTAACCTGCCCCTGAGCAGGTTAGGTTGCAGGCTAAGAGCTCAACTCAGTGAAAGCACTGCCTGCTGACCAATCAGAGCTCAGTGTGCGGAGTTTAAAGCGATCAAGTCATATTACAGGAGAAAGGAAATACAGAAAAGCTGCCGTTGCAGGAAAGACGGCCGGCAAAAATCAGCGACTGTGTGAACGTGAACATTAATAGAATATCACCTCCCATCTTCAGAGCAATCTGACTATTAGAACATTAGCGTTAAGAAAGCTTACTTAAATATCTGCCACAACATAAGTAACCGGATCAGAGTAACATTAAGTACAGTCCGCGGCATATCACATCATAATGTATCATCTCCTTATCTGAGTCAGCTGAGCCGTATCTGGCCGTGCAACACTCACAGTGTCACATACTGGATGCAGAAGGATTATTTGAAGCAACACATTAAGTTGAGGAAACACTCGAGTCAAATGTAATGAAAGTCAGATGGTGTCTTAGACGGGGCAGTGATATCATAAACCTGTTCATGTACGCATTCAAACACTTGTTCTGTTACCAGCTGTATTCACCTTGCAGGTGCAGCTATGTGGCTTTGATCCTGGATCAAGTGTTTAAGTCATGGATGTTTAAAGTTTAACTTCTTCATATGTCTAATATTATAGTTGACTTTTCATTCAGGAAGTATGACGCTGCGCTGTCAGTAGCTTCTCCATGTTTGTGATTGGTCGAATGCTCCAGATACCACCCCTTTCATGTGAACGCTCCTAACTAGATAGGACACGGCTGGCTTGAGTTAACGAGTTGATAACCCGCGTCGTAGGACCGTTTAGCGAGAGCGCGTATGTTTTGGATTAGGCCAACCGTCTAACTCAAACATATCCAGGTTAGGTTGAACCAGCTTCGTAGTATACCCCCCTGCAGGTAAACAACCACAAACTGACCTGCATGTAAACAACCACAAACCGACCTGCATGTAAACAACCACAAACTGACCTGCAGGTAAACAACCACAAACTGACCTGCAGGTAAACAACCACAAACTGACTTGCAGGTAAACAACCACAAACTGACTTGCAGGTAAACAACCACAAACTGACTTGCAGGTAAACAACCACAAACTGACCTGCAGGTAAACAACCACAAACTGACCTGCAGGTAAACAACCACAAACTGACTTGCAGGTAAACAACCACAAACTGACCTGCAGGTAAACAACCACAAACTGACTTGCAGGTAAACAACCACAAACTGACTTGCAGGTAAACAACCACAAACTGACTTGCAGGTAAACAACCACAAACTGACCTGCAGGTAAACAACCACAAACTGACTTGCAGGTAAACAACCACAAACTGACTTGCAGGTAAACAACCACAAACTGACTTGCAGGTAAACAACCACTAACTGACCTGCAGGTAAACAACCACTAACTGACCTGCAGGTAAACAACCACAAACTGACTTGCAGGTAAACAACCACAAACTGACTTGCAGGTAAACAACCACAAACTGACCTGCAGGTAAACAACCACAAACTGACCTGCAGGTAAACAACCACAAACTGACTTGCAGGTAAACAACCACAAACTGACCTGCAGGTAAACAACCACAAACTGACTTGCAGGTAAACAACCACAAACTGACTTGCAGGTAAACAACCACAAACTGACTTGCAGGTAAACAACCACAAACTGACCTGCAGGTAAACAACCACAAACTGACTTGCAGGTAAACAACCACAAACTGACTTGCAGGTAAACAACCACAAACTGACTTGCAGGTAAACAACCACAAACTGACTTGCAGGTAAACAACCACAAACTGACCTGCAGGTAAACAACCACAAACTGACTTGCAGGTAAACAACCACAAACTGACTTGCAGGTAAACAACCACAAACTGACTTGCAGGTAAACAACCACAAACTGACCTGCAGGTAAACAACCACAAACTGCCGGACCCTTATCAAAAAAATAAAATGTCATATAACCAATCAGTGCTTTCCGTTAGGGCGGAGACGACCTTGATCCAGATTACGTCCTGAGCTCTCGGGTCCGAACAGGAAGGAGCGTCCGTGGATTCTGCCTGCCGCCGCACTGCAGCCGAGGAGAGAGGCGCGCCATCGAGGACCTCTCCATCGAGAGTATGACATCACTCAGAGTCTAACTGATCCAGAGTCTAACTGATCGAGAGTCTAACTGATCCAGAGTCTAACTGATCCAGAGTCTAACTGAGAACCGAGAACCCCACAGAACCCTTAGAACCTGTTGAATATATAAAAGAGATATCAAATATAGTCCCTGGGGGGGGTCCTCAGATCTTGTACTTGAGTAAAAGTAGAAGTACTCAGATCTTGTTCTTGAGTAAAAGTAGAAGTACCAGAGTGTAGGAATACTCTGTTACAGTAAAAGTCCTGCATTCAAAATGTCCCTCAAGTGAAAGTAGAAAAGTATTCTCATCAAAATATAGTGAAAGACAGTAAAAGTAGTCATTGTGCAGATTGGTCCATTTCAGAATAATATATATGATATGTTTTATAATGATTGATCATGAAAGTGTTCTCAAAGCTGGTAAAGGAGCAGCTAGTCTGAATGACTTTGTATACTGCAGGGTAGCTGGTGGATTTACTCCTGGGGGGTGTACTACAAAGCAGGATGTTCTCTTAGCGGCTAACTTCAGGTAAACTCTGGGTTTCCGGTCCTATGAAGCTGGTTCTCTTTTTAGCGGGCTAGATCTCCATGGTAACTGATGCTGAGCGGCTAACCTGCCCCGGAGCAGGTTAGGTTGCAGGCTAAGAGCTCAACTCAGTGAAAGCACCGTGTTAGAGCCACAAAGTTATTATTTCGAGTCATTTGATAAATGATTTAGTGATGGAGGGGTGATTTGTGTTGCCGTGGTGAATATGTTTTGATGAAGTGATTTTTTATTTTATAGCGTAAATATGATCCGTTTCCGTGTACCTTCCGGTGTGTATTTAAGTGAGGTAATTGAGGACAGCCGGGGTGCTCGGAGACCTGTTGAGACGGAGAGCGGAACAGTTTTTCGACCGCAAATTGCCGACAGAAATTAGTTTTGCAAATTGGACTGCAAACAAAGTATAGTTTAGTTTATATGAGAAAGCATACCTCCGAAATATTGTTTAAAGATTTGTTATTTTGAGACTTTATGTCAATACTTTTTTGTTAATAAATTACATCTTTTTGACTGAAAACCTTCGGCTACTTATTGTTTTGGATTGTGTGTCGTCAACCCCGCTCTATAGTGGAAAGAGGAAACCCTTGATGCCATTACACACCACCTGCTGACCAATCAGAGCTCAGTGTGCGGAGTTTAAAGCGATCAAGTCATATTACAGGAGAAAGGAAATACAGGAAAGCGGCCGTTGCAGAAAGACGGCCGGCAAAAATCAGCGGCTGTGTGAACGTGAACATTAATAGAATATCACCTCCCATCTTCAGAGCAATCTGACTATTAGAACATTAGCGTTAAGAAAGCTTACTTAAATATCTGCCACAACATAAGTAACCGGATCAGAGTAACATTAAGTACAGTCCGCAGCATATCACATCATAATGTATCATCTCCTTATCTGAGTCAGCTGAGCCGTATCTGGCCGTGCAACACTCACAGTGTCACATACTGGATGCAGAAGGATTATTTGAAGCAACACATTAAGTTGAGGAAACACTCGAGTCAAATGTAATGAAAGTCAGATGGTGTCTTAGACGGGGCAGTGATATCATAAACCTGTTCATGTACGCATTCAAACACTTGTTCTGTTACCAGCTGTATTCACCTTGCAGGTGCAGCTATGTGGCTTTGATCCTGGATCAAGTGTTTAAGTCATGGATGTTTAAAGTTTAACTTCTTCATATGTCTAATATTATAGCTGACTTTTCATTCAGGAAGTATGACGCTGCGCTGTCAGTACGCTTCTCCATGTTTGTGATTGGTCGAATGCTCCAGATACCACCCCTTTCATGTGAACGCACCTAACTAGATAGGACACGGCTGGCTTGAGCGATCCACTTGATAACCAGCGTCGTAGGACCGTTTAGTGAGAGCGCGTATGCTTTGGATTAGGCCAACCGGCTAACTCAAACATATCCAGGTTAGGTTGAACCAGCTTCGTCGTACAGGCCTCTGGTGGAACTAAAGTCTGATTTAACACTTGATTAGATTACATTACATTTAGCTGACTCTTTTATCCAAAGAGACTTACAATAAGTGTGTTCGACCAACAAGATACAACCTTGAAGAAAACAGAATCATATAAGTTCATCAGGTTTCATAGAGCCAAACATTTCAAGTGCTACTCAACTGGCTTTAGATCAGCCAGTCCTTTATTAGTATATAAGTGCTTTGTTAGTAATTCTATCTCTGGAAGTGGAGTCCAAAGAGATGAGTTTTCAGTCTGAAGAAGATGTGTAAGCTTTCTGCTGTCCTGATTTCAATGGGGAACTCATTCCACCATTTTGGAGCCAGGATAGCAAACCCACGAGTTTCTGCTGATGGGAACTTGGTCCCCCCTCGCAGTGCGGGTGCAGCGAGCTTCGGTGAAATTAGATTTCACATCATTCATCCACATCTGTAAAGTAACTAAAGGTCTTAAATACTAGTGGAGTAAAAGTACACCATGTACCTCTGAACTGTACTTAAGTACTTGATTAAATGTACTTAGTTACTTTAGGCTCTGAACACCTGGACTCACCTGTGCCCCCCAGGTCTGGACCTGCTGGAGGGAGATCTGAAGGGGACGTACTATGCTCTGAAGAACATGACTGAGGAGGAGCAGCAGCAGCTCATCGATGACCACTTCCTGTTCGACAAACCCGTCTCCCCCCTGCTGCTTGCATCCGGCATGGCCCGAGACTGGCCCGACGGCAGGGGCATCTGGTAAGAGTCATTATGAAGAGTCATTAGAACGAGTCATTAGGACGAGTCATTAGAACGAGTCATTAGGACGAGTCATTAGAACGAGTCATTAGGACGAGTCATTAGGACGAGTCATTAGAACGAGTCATTAGGACGAGTCATTAGAATGAGTCATTAGGACGAGTCATTAGGACGAGTCATTAGAACGAGTCATTAGGACGAGTCATTAGGACGAGTCATTAGAACGAGTCATTAGAACGAGTCATTAGAACGAGTCATTAGGACGAGTCATTAGGACGAGTCATTAGGACGAGTCATTAGGACGAGTCATTAGAACGAGTCATTAGGACGAGTCATTAGGACGAGTCATTAGAACGAGTCATTAGAACGAGTCATTAGGACGAGTCATTAGGACGAGTCATTAGAACGAGTCATTAGGACGAGTCATTATGAAGAGTCATTAGAACGAGTCATTAGGACGAGTCATTAGGACGAGTCATTAGGGCGAGTCATTAGGGCGAGTCATTAGGACGAGTCATTAGAACGAGTCATCAGGACGACTCATTAGGGCGAGTCATTAGAACGAGTCATTAGGACGAGTCATTAGAACGAGTCATTAGGACGAGTCATTAGGACGAGTCATTGGAACGAGTCATTGGGACGAGTCATTGGGACGAGTCATTAGAACGAGTCATTAGGACGTGTCATTAGAACGAGTCATTAGGACGAGTCATTAGGACGAGTCATTAGAACGAGTCATTAGGACGAGTCATTAGAACGAGTCATTAGGACGAGTCATTAGGACGAGTCATTAGGGCGAGTCATTAGGGCGAGTCATTAGAACGAGTCATCAGGACGACTCATCAGGGCGAGTCATTAGAACGAGTCATTAGGACGAGTCATTAGAACGAGTCATTAGGACGAGTCATTAGGACGAGTCATTGGAACGAGTCATTGGGACGAGTCATTAGGACGAGTCATTAGAACGAGTCATTAGGACGTGTCATTAGAACGAGTCATTAGGACGAGTCATTAGGACGAGTCATTAGAACGAGTCATTAGGACGAGTCATTAGGACGAGTCATTAGGACGAGTCATTAGGACGAGTCATTAGAACGAGTCATTAGGACGAGTCATTAGGACGAGTCATTAGAACGAGTCATTAGGACGAGTCATTAGAACGAGTCATTAGGACGAGTCATTAGGACGAGTCATTAGGACGAGTCATTAGAACGAGTCATTAGGACGAGTCATTAGAACGAGTCATTAGGACGAGTCATTAGGACGAGTCATTAGAACGAGTCATTAGGACGAGTCATTAGAACGAGTCCTTAGGACGAGTCATTAGAACGAGTCATTAGGACGAGTCATTAGAACGAGTCATTAGGACGAGTCATTAGAACGAGTCATTAGGACGAGTCATTAGAACGAGTCATGTATTTGTGGTTCTTCTCCTCCTGCAGGCACAACGACACCAAGACGTTCCTGGTGTGGGTGAACGAGGAGGATCACCTGAGAGTCATCAGCATGCAGAGAGGAGGCAACCTGAGGGAGGTGTTCCAGCGCTTCTGCTGCGGTCTCTCACAGGTCCTGTCTGTCTCTCACTGTCTCTCCCCTCTCTGTCTCTCACTGTCTGTCTCTCACTGTCTCTCACCTGTCTGTCTCTCACTGTCTGTCTCTCACTGTCTCCCCCTGTCTGTCTGTCTCTCACTGTCTCTCCCCTGTCTGTCTCTCGCTCTCTCCCCTGTCTGTCTCTCACTGTCTCTCCCCTGTCTGTCTCTCCCCTGTCTGTCTCTCACTGTCTCTCCCCTGTCTGTCTCTCGCTCTCTCCCCTGTCTGTCTCTCGCTCTCACCCCTGTCTGTCTCTCACTGTCTCTCCCCTGTCTGTCTCTCCCCTGTCTGTCTCTCACTGTCTCTCCCCTGTCTGTCTCTCCCCTGTCTGTCTCTCACTGTCTCTCCCCTGTCTGTCTCTCACTGTCTCCCCTGTCTGTCTCTCACTGTCTCTCACTGTCTGTCTCTCACCTGTCTCCCCTCTCTCACCTCTCTCCCCTGTCTGTCTCTCACTGTCTGTCTCTCACTCTCTCACCTGTCTGTCTCTCCCCTCTCTCACCTGTCTCCCCTCTCTCCCCTGTCTGTCTCTCACCTCTCTCCCCTGTCTGTCTCTCACTCTCTCACCTGTCTGTCTCTCACTCTCTCACCTGTCTCCCCTCTCTCCCCTCAGATTGAGGACCTCTTTAAGGAGCGAGGTCATGAGTTCATGTGGAGCGAGCACCTGGGCTACGTGCTCACCTGTCCGTCAAATCTTGGCACGGGGTTGCGGGCGGGCGTGCACGTGAAGCTGGCGCACGTGAGCCAGCACGAGAAGTTCGGAGAGATTCTGAAGAGGCTGCGTCTACAGAAGAGAGGAACAGGTACACACACACACACACACACACACACACACACACACACACACACACACACACACACACACTGTTTACACACACACACACACACACACACACACACACACACACACACTGTTTACACACACACACACACACACACACACACACACACACACACACACACACACAGTGGCGGCGCAAGGGGGTGGAGACGAGTTTTAAGCTAATAGCCTATAAAGTTATGGATAACCCTTTTTGGCTGACCCGCCCCTCTGGAGAGAGCGAGAGGTTTTTTTTTCTTTTTTCTGTTGTGACCGGATCAACATGATGAGCCCACCATCAGTATTGTAGCGTCTCGCTGCGGGAAACACACTTTGTCAGCGCTGTCATCTGCCGGTGCGTTAAGACCACCTCAGTGTCGGATTTTGGAAACTTGATTTTGTGTTGTCTCATGGCAGTTAGGGTATAAGGGACAACCCAGTGGACTTTACTTCCTCTTGATACCGTCGGTTATTTACACACAAAAAAAATATATAGCCTACTTGTTGTTATTGTGCTTTTGTCTTTCTGAGTCTTTTCATCTGTAAACTCCCTCAACGGGCCGCTCGCTCTCTTTTCTTGATCGCCCTCTCACGAGTGAACAGTTCAATGTCCCGCTTCATTGTAGGATTTCTGCCATGTCTCTACCACTTTAGTTTGACCATCTCTGTTACTAAGTTATGGAATACTAAATAAATAAGTAATTAGATACCGTACCGTTACTGCGCTCATAAAGAATGATAAGAATAAGAATAATGCGTATTGAACTGGTTTCATTAATTAGTGAGTTTATTTAAGGCAATTAGTTAGAGGCCCTATGTTATCAGTATGTCTGGACTGCACAGCAGTTACAATGGTCAAGCTACATTAGAACAGAATTGTCCCCATGTTGTCTTTAATAGTTACTAACATTAGATATTTTAATGAGATATGGACCGCAAAACAAAACATGTCCCTGGTTTACATTTTTAAAATCAAGTCACCGAATTAGCTTAGCTTATTTTGTTAGGAGATGTGAATTACTGTTCAATTTAGTTGTCATTTTTTTTCGGGGGGAGGCCCTTTTTCCAGTTTAGAGCAATAGCCCCTCCGAATGTCTGTGCACGTCCCTGCACAATAAAATGATACATTAACCGTGCTTTACCTGAACCTCATCATGACACTAGAGACCACGTCAGGATTGTAATTTCCCGTGTTCAGTGAATGCAACAGAGGCAAGACACCAGAGAGACAGAGAGCGCACCGGTGCCAGCCGGGACCGTGTTGTTAGCATCTGTTGTTGAAGGACTGTGACATCACTTCCTGTCCAGGTGGCGTGGACACGGCGGCGGTGGGGGGGGTGTTTGACATCTCCAACGCGGACCGGCTGGGCTTCAGCGAGGTGCAGCTGGTGCAGCTGGTGGTGGACGGCGTGCAGCTGCTGGTGCAGATGGAGAAACAGCTGGAGGCCGGGGGGGAGCTGGACGACCTGATGCCGGAGCAGAAGTGACCTGCGACCCCCCTGACACCCCTCACCCCCAATCAGAGCCCTCCTCACCTCACTGTAACCAATCAGAGCCCTCCTCACCTCACTGTAACCAATCAAGATTCAAGGCTTTTATTGTCATGTGTACATCAACTACAGTTTAGGTAGTGCAGATAGACCCCCCCTGACCCCCCAATCAGAGCCTTCCTCACACTCACTGTAACCAATCAGAGCTGTCCTCACATTGCGGGACGTGTAGAGCTAGACTACAGAGTTTCTGTTTCCTGTCGGACCGTCGAACAACTGAAATATATAATAAAGTCTATGTGGCCCCGACTAATCCCTGCTGCTTTATTACACTCACACACTCACACACTCACACTCACACTCACACTCACACTCATACACACACGTGCACACGAATATACACACACACACACACACACTCACACTCACACTCACACTCACACTCACACTCACACACACACGTGCACACGAATATACACACACACACACACGTGCGCACGCATATACACACACACACGTGCACACACGTGCATGCACACACCCACACACACATGCGCACGCACATACATGCGCATGCACACACACACATGTGCACGCACACACACACACAAACACACACACACTCACACACACACTCACACTCACACGCGCACACTTAATAAATACTCCTGGACATCAGGACACAGGGGAAGTTTATTCAGGGTTACATTGTGAATCTGCAGGGAAACGTCTCACAGCTGATTTGGTCTTTCCTCTCATCACTGCTGAGAAAGATATGAAAGCATTTGCAAAATAAAACACACACTAAATAAAGACTTTTAGTTTGAAGGGTTAGTATCCTCCTGGATTTCTACTTCCTGTGTTTGTGGATCCATTTCACTTTGACCCCGGAGAAGAAAGCAGAGCTCTGACTGGTGGAGACTGCGAGGAGGCGGGTCTCATCCATGCTGGCATCTGATTGGCCGGAGCAAAGGCAGAGCAGCGCCGACAGGTGAGCGTCACTGCAGAGAGGAAACACCTAAGCACCTGAGCGTGGGGTGGGGGGGGGGGGCATAGGGCGTAAGTGGGGGGCAATAGGGGGGAATAGTATGTAAAGAGGGGGGGTAGGGGGGGGCTTAGTGCGTAAAGAGAGGGGGGGCATAGTGAGTAAAGATCGGGGAGCATAGTGCGTAAAGAGGGGGGAGCTATGGGGGGTAACATGGTGCGTAAAGAGAGGGGGGAAATAGGGGGTGCATAGTGCGTAAAGAGGGGGGAGCTATAGGGGTGGACATAGTGTGTAAAGACGGGAGGAATAGGGGGGGCATAGTGCGTAAAGAGAGGGGGTGCATAGTGCGTAAAGAGAGGGGGGAACATAGTGCGTAAAGAGAGGGGGGAGCATAGTGCATAAAGAGGGGGGGCTATGGGGGGGACATAGTGCGTAAAGAGAGGGGGGTGCATAGTGCGTAAAGAGAGGGGGGAGCATAGTGCATAAAGAGGGGGGGCTATGGGGGGGGACATAGTGCGTAAAGAGAGGAGGGAATAGTGCGTAAAGAGGGGGGAGCATAGTGCGTAAAGAAGGGGGGGCATAGTGCGTAAAGAGAGGGGGATGGGGGGGAATAGTGGGGGGCATAGTGCGTAAAGAAGGGGGGGAGCATAGTGCGTAAAGAAGGGGGGGAGCATAGTGCGTAAAAAGTGGGGGTGCATAGTGCGTAAAGAGGAGGGGAATAGTGTGTAAAGATAGGGGGTATAGTGTGTAAAGAGAGGGGGATATGTGGGGTATATTGTGTAAAGAGGGGGGGATTAGTGGGGGGAATAGTGCGTAAAGAGGGGGGGATAGGGGGGGATAAGTGTGTAAAGAGAGGGGGGGCTATGGGGGGGACATAGTGCGTAAAGAAAGGGGGGAATAGTGGGGGGAATAGTGCGTAAAAAGGGGGGAATAGTGCATAAAGAGGGGAGAGCATGGGGGGGACTAGTGCATAAAGAGGGGGGAGCATGGGGGGGCATGGGGGGGACTAGTGCGTAAAGAGGGGGCGGGGGAAAGTGCGTAAAGAGATGGGTAATAGTGCTTAAAGAGGGGGGCATAGTGCTTAAAGAGGGGGTAATAGTGCTTAAAGAGGGGGTAATAGTGCTTAAAGAGGGGGGCATAGTGCGGAAAGAGGGGGGGGCAATAGGGCGGAAAGAGGGGGACAATAGGGCGGAAAGAGGGGGACAATAGGGCGGAAAGAGGGGGGGGGGGTAATGTGGCAAGAGGGGGGGGGGAATAGTGCGGAAAGAGCGGGAGGGGCATAATGTGGAAAGAGGGGGGACATAGTGCGGAAAGAGGTGGGGGCATAGTGCGGAAAGAGGTGGGGGCATAGTGCGGAAAGAGGTGGGGGCATAGTGCGGAAAGAGGGGGGGGCATAGTGCGGAAAGAGGTGGGGGCATAGTGCGGAAAGAGGTGGGGGCATAGTGCGGAAAGAGGTGGGGGCATAGTGCGGAAAGAGGGGGGGGCATAGTGCGGAAAGAGGTGGGGGCATAGTGCGGAAAGAGGGGGGGACATAGTGCGGAAAGAGGTGGGGGCATAGTGCGGAAAGAGGTGGGGGCATAGTGCGGAAAGAGGTGGGGGCATAGTGCGGAAAGAGGGGGGGGCATAGTGCGGAAAGAGGCCACAGCCCTGCTGATTCAATAACTGAGTTCCAGCTCTGGCATTCATATATATATATAACTGTATACCTGAGTGGGGGGGCGCACCGGGTCAGACGCAGGACTTCCTGCTGGACCCGGTCTGGATCCCGAGAGACGCCCTGAGGACAAGAGACAACTGCTGGAGCTCTCTCCTTTATTTATTGTGTATATATATATATCGATATATTTATATATGAAGTACTTCAACATCTGCATGCTCAGCAACCATGAGAGCGTGCACGTGTGCTCACGTGCGTGTGTGCTCACGTGCGTGTGTGCTCACGTGCGCGTGTGTGAGAGTGCACGTGCGTGCGCTTGCCTCACCCCCTCCCTGAAGAAGGCACAGATCTTCAGGGCGTCTGTCCTCGTCCTCTCAGCTCCCTCCTGCTGTCCCCTCGTCTTCTTCATCTTCATCATCCTCCTCACATACTGCACACACACATCCTGCTGCAGCTCCGTCAGCACCCACTGAGAGACAGACAGGTGAGAAACAGGTGAGACAGACAGGTGAGAGACAGGTGAGACAGACAGGTGAGAGACAGGTGAGACAGACAGGTGAGAGATAGGTGAGAGACATGTGAGACAGACAGGAGGGAGACAGGTGAGAGACAGGTGAGACAGACATGTGAGACAGACAGGTGAGAGAGACAGGTGAGAAACAGGTGAGACAGACAGGTGAGAGACAGGTGAGACAGACAGTTGAGAGACAGGTGAGAGACATGTGAGACAGACAGGAGGGAGACAGGTGAGAGACAGGTGAGAAAGACAGGTGAGAAAGACAGGTGAGAAGGACAGGTGAGAGAAAGGTGAGAGACAGGTGAGACAGACAGGTGAGACAGACAGGTGAGAGAAAGGTGAGAGACAGGTGAGAGACAGGTGAGAAAGACAGGTGAAAGAAAGGTGAGAGACAGGTGAGAGACAGGTGAGAAAGACAGGTGAGAAAGACAGGTGAGAAGGACAGGTGAGAGAAAGGTGAGAGACAGGTGAGACAGACAGGTGAAGCAGACAGGCGAGAGACAGGTGAGAGACAGACAGGTGAGACAGACAGGTGAAGCAGACAGGCGAGAGACAGGTGAGAGACAGACAGGTGAGAGACAGGTGAGAGACAGACAGGTGCGAGACAGACAGGTGAGAGACAGACAGGTGAGAGAGAGACAGGTGAGAGACAGGTGAGAGACAGACAGGCAGACAGATGAGACAGGTGAGACAGACAGGTGAGAAAGACACGCTGAGACAGTCTCACCTGTCTGCAGGTGGGCTTCAGGTCTGTCAGCTCTTGAACGATGAAGCTGAGCAGAGAGTCAACGACAGGAAGTGACCCGTCGGTCCAGCCGGGCGTCAGCAGGTGAGAGAAGCACACCTGCATACACACACACAGACACACACACCTGGTTACGGTTGCTGTGGAAACAGGACATGATGCTGAACGCTGAGGACACTATATCCCTATCTTAGACATTTTCATTGAGTTATTATTGTCAGAATGTTAGGCTTGATAATAATAATATAAAGTAGATTAAACTCTTGATTATCAGGTCTTTGTGTGAGTCACACTATGGTTTCAAATGTATTCATTTAAGGCCCACTTATTTGTGATGAAAGGTGCGTCAGTATCACGTGCACGGCTATATGCCTATATATGGTAGGTTGATAGGACACAGCTGAGGGTGAAAAGTCTTTTGACCGTGTTCTTTTTGTTCTTTGAGACTGATCACTTTTATTTGACTATGAAGCGAAGAAATGTGTCCTCATGTTTCCGTCTGGACCAATGGCTGAAGCTCATCTGACTGAACTACGATCGGTGCTCTTTGTAAACAAAGAGAGGTGCGTCAAAACGCAACCACAACCTACCTTCATCTCCAGGTGAATAGGACAGGTGAGACACCTGTACCCACAATCCTTCAGGGCTGCCAGAGTGTCCAGACAGCCACGTCTCTGCGGCTCCGACAGACTTCCTGTTTCACCTGTGATGTAATCCCTGAGGACCAATGAGCAACAAGACAGGGAGTGTGACACACACACAAGTGTATGTGACAGGTGTGTGTGACAGGTGAGTGTGACAGATGAGTGTGACAGATGAGTGTGACAGGTGAGTGTGACAGATGAGTGTGACAGGTGAGTGTGACAGGTGAGTGTGACAGATGAGTGTGACAGGTGTGTGTGACAGGTGAGTGTGACAGGTGAGTGTGACAGATGAGTGTGACAGATGAGTGTGACAGGTGAGTGTGACAGGTGAGTGTGACAGATGAGTGTGACAGGTGAGTGTGACAGATGAGTGTGACAGATGAGTGTGACAGGTGAGTGTGACAGATGAGTGTGACAGGTGTGTGTGACAGGTGAGTGTGACAGATGAGTGTGACAGGTGAGTGTGACAGGTGAGTGTGACAGATGAGTGTGACAGATGAGTGTGACAGGTGAGTGTGAAAGGTGAGTGTGACAGGTGAGTGTGACAGGTGAGTGTGACAGGTGTGTGTGACAGGTGAGTGTGACAGGTGTGTGAGACAGGTGAGTGTGACAGATGAGTGTGACAGGTGAGTGTGACAGATGAGTGTGACAGATGAGTGTGACAGGTGAGTGTGACAGGTGAGTGTGACAGGTGAGTGTGACAGATGAGTGTGACAGATGAGTGTGACAGGTGAGTGTGAAAGGTGTGTGTGACAGATGAGTGTGACAGGTGAGTGTGAAAGGTGAGTGTGACAGGTGAGTGTGACAGGTGAGTGTGACAGGTGTGTGTGACAGGTGAGTGTGACAGGTGTGTGAGACAGGTGAGTGTGACAGATGAGTGTGACAGGTGAGTGTGACAGATGAGTGTGACAGATGAGTGTGACAGGTGAGTGTGACAGGTGAGTGTGACAGGTGAGTGTGACAGATGAGTGTGACAGATGAGTGTGACAGGTGAGTGTGAAAGGTGTGTGTGACAGGTGAGTGTGACAGATGAGTGTGACAGGTGTGTGTGACAGGTGTGTGTGACAAGTGAGTGTGACAGGTGTGTGTGACAGGTGAGTGTGACAGGTGAGTGTGACAGGTGTGTGTGTGACAGGTGAGTGTGTGACAGGTGAGTGTGACAGGTGTGTGTCTGTGACAGGTGAGTGTGACAGGTGAGTGTGACAGGTGAGTGTGTGACAGGTGAGTGTGACAGGTGTGTGTCTGTGACAGGTGAGTGTGTGACAGGTGAGTGTGACAGGTGAGTGTGACAGGTGAGTGTGACAGGTGAGTGTGACAGGTGTGTGTGTGACAGGTGAGTGTGTGACAGGTGAGTGTGACAGGTGTGTGTCTGTGACAGGTGAGTGTGACAGGTGTGTGTGTGACAGGAGAGTGTGACAGGTGAGTCTGACAGGTGAGTGTGACAGGTGTGTGTGTGACAGGAGAGTGTGACAGGTGAGTCTGACAGGTATCATTACCTGAGCTGCTGCTCACAGACCAGCTGAGCTTTGATCACAGCGAGGCCGTTGCCGTGCTTCCCTTTCACAAAAGCCTCCAAACACTTCCTGTAGCTGAAACACAAACAGGGTTTCAATTAAGCATAAACACCTGGATCAACACCTGGATCAACACCTGGTTCAACACTTGGACCCATCATGAGCCAGTGGGCGGAGCTACCTGCTGAGGAACTTCTCCAGGTGAGCTGTGAGTCTCTGAGCTTTCCTCTGGTCTCCGAGCACACAGCTGCATTCAGTCAGGGAGCTGTCTAACACCTGGAAACAAAACCACTGAGATCCAGATACACCTCCTGCTAACCTGTCCACATCACTATATGTATCTCACCTGTAATGTGTCTCACCTGTACTGTGTCTCACCTGTGTCTCTCCTGTGTCTCACCTGTACTGTGTCTCACCTGTGTCTCTCCTGTGTCTCATATGTACTGTGTCTCATATGTACTGTGTCTCATATGTACTGTGTCTCACCTGTACTGTGTCTCACCTGTGTCTCTCCTGTGTCTCATATGTACTGTGTCTCATATGTACTGTGTCTCACCTGTACTGTGTCTCACCTGTACTGTGTCTTAGCTGTACTGTGTCTCACCTGTACTGTGTCTCACCTGTACTGTGTCTTAGCTGTACTGTGTCTCACCTGTGCCATGTCTAACCTGTGTCTTTCCTGTGTTTCACCTGTGTCTCACTCGTACCAGGGCTCAACGCTAACTTTTAAAAGTGGTTGCCAGGCTGATTATATTTGTATGCCAATATTTTCCTACGGTAAAGTATCGTTAAGCACTTTTATTTTGGTAGTAATAAGATCGGGACTCTTATTTTGAAGGAACTTTTACCGGAAGTGAATGCACAAAAGAGCAGAATGTACATATATATTTCGCCTCCCAAGACTTTACACATTTCCTCTTTGCTTTCGTTCGGGTTCATTTTGCGCTTTATCAGTTGAATCACTTTGAACATTCGTTTGAGATGTTGACGGGTTGGCCGAACTTTTTACCCCACAGTCAAACAATTTAATTTGCTTCGCCATTTGTTGTAAAACAAACACACGGCGCACCGCGTACGCGAGTAAACGTGCATCGCTTTCTGGCTCCGTAATCACACCAATGCACGTGCAACTTAAGTATCAAGTTCCGACTGGTCACAACAATAATTAAATATATCACTCTTAACATAACAAATAATGAACATTTATCTATTTTGGGGTGTTTGCTGTCCTTATTTCTTTATGTTAAAAACTGGTTGCCAATGATGGCAACCAAAGGCCAAGAAGTGGTTGACATTTTTTCTGAATGGTTGCCAATGGCAACCTGGCAACCGTTACTGTCGAGCCCTGGGTACTGTGTCTCACCTGTGTCTCACCTGTATAGTGTCTCAACTGTACCTCACCTGTGTCTCACCTGTGTCTCACCTGTGTTTCACCTGTACTGTGTCTCACCTGTACTGTCTCACCTTTACTGTGTCTCACCTGTGTCTCACCTGTACTGTCTCACCTTTACTGTGTCTCACCTGTGTCTCACCTGTACAGTGTCTCAACTGTACCTCACCTGTGTCTCACCTGTGTCTCACCTGTGTTTCACCTGTACTGTGTCTCACCTGTACTGCCTCACCTGTACTGTGTCTCACCTGTACTGCCTCACCTGTACTGTGTCTCACCTGTACTGCCTCACCTGTACTGTGTCTCACCTGTGTTTCACCTGTACTGTGTCTCACCTGTGTTTCACCTGTACTGTGTCTCACCTGTGTTTCACTTGTACTGTGTCTCACCTGTATGACGTCTATAGCCAGTGGGCTGAAGCAGAAGTGGTCGATGCGCTCTGTCTCGCGGCCGCTCAGCCAGCCCTCCTCCTCCTTCCTGAGCGCCCTGTTCAGCCACAGCTTCACTTGATCCTGGAGGAAAATGTTTTACTGAGAGCTGCTCCTCACCTGTGCGTTGTTTGCACACCTGTTTCAGAGCGAATAATCCGTGTTCTCCTGTTTCCGTGAAAACGGTAATCTTGCTAATGCTAAAATCACAATACAAACAGTGAGCTAATGCTAATGCCAGCTGTTGTGCTAGCCCTGTGCATTAGCAGCACTGTGTTTGCTGTTCCTCCAGTCTGAAGGTGTTCACCTGTTTGTGGCTCAGGTACTGGTCCTCCAGCCGGTCCAGGCGCTCCTGCAGCAGCAGAGGACCCAGACAGGCTGGCTGAATCTTTCCTTTCAGTTCTTCATGGTTCAATATTTCCCTGCAGGGGAAACAAACACACCTGAGACCTCACAGGGAACACTGAACCAGGTAAATGACAAATGTAGAGGTTTTACAGCTCAGAGAAAAGTTCATCTCACAGACTGATTTCCAAAGTTAAATTAAAGCCCTGACGAGCACCAGAGACCAGCCCAATTCAACATCCCAAGATCGTAACTCATTGCTTTCATTATTTTGCTATTAATGTATCCTCATATTCTTCGCTTTTATGAGCTGCAATAATCAGTCGATGGAAATGTAAAGCTTTCACCAAGGTCATTTAAGAGTATTTAATATCCTTGTGTATATTGTCATGTGTACTATCTGTGTTTTTGTTGCTGCTTTAACACCTGCATTTTTAAATTGAACTGCTGCTTTACTTTAATAAAATATCCGAGTCCTTCTACCCCTGTACTGCAGCCCCCCGCCCGCTTCTACATGCACAGGTGAGGTCTCAGGTGAGGACTCACTGAGGGTAGCAGTGGTTGACCCAGAACAGCAGGTAGCTGCAGTCAGCCGTCTGCAGGCCGCAGCCAGCCAGCGCAGTCAGCCGTGCAGACAGGCTCTGATGGAAGAGTCTGCCGTAAACGCTCAGGATGTCGATCTGGGGGGGGTAGCAGTCCAGCAGCTCCCTCACCACCATCAGCAGGGAATCCTTCACACGCAGCCCCATGCCACATACCTGCACAGGTAAACCAGTAACTCAATGCACAGGTAAACCAGTAACTCACCTGCACAGGTAAACCAGTAACTCACTACACAGGTAAACCAGTAACTCACTGCACAGGTAAACCAGTAACTCACCTGCACAGGTAAACCAGTAACTCACTACACAGGTAAACCACTAACTCACCTGCAAAGGTAAACTAGTAACTCACTACACAGGTAAACTAGTAACTCACTGCACAGGTAAACCACTAACTCACCTGCAAAGGTAAACTAGTAACTCACTGCACAGGTAAACCACTAACTCACCTGCAAAGGTAAACTAGTAACTCACTGCACAGGTAAACCACTAACTCACCTGCAAAGGTAAACTAGTAACTCACTGCACAGGTAAACTAGTAACTCACCTGCACAGGTAAACTAGTAACTTGCTGCACAGGTAAACCAGTAGCTCACCTGCACAGGTAAACTAGTAACTAACCTGCACAGGTAAACTAGTAACTTGCTGCACAGGTAAACCAGTAGCTCACCTGCACAGGTAAACTAGTAACTCACTGCACAGGTAAACCAGTAACTCACCTGCACAGGTAAACCAGTAACTCACTACACAGGTAAACCACTAACTCACCTGCAAAGGTAAACTAGTAACTCACTACACAGGTAAACTAGTAACTCACTGCAAAGGTAAACCACTAACTCACCTGCAAAGGTAAACTAGTAACTCACTGCGTAGGTAAACCAGTAACTCACTGCACAGGTAAACCAGTAACTCACCTGCACAGGTAAAGCAGTAACTCTCTGCACAGGTAAACCAGTAACTCACTGCACAGGTAAACTAGTAACTCACCTGCACAGGTAAACTAGTAACTTGCTGCACAGGTAAACCAGTAGCTCACCTGCACAGGTAGACTAGTAACTCACTGCACAGGTAAACCAGTAACTCACTACACAGGTAAACTAGTAACTCACTACACAGGTAAACTAGTAACTCACTGCACAGGTAAACTAGTAACTCACTGCACAGGTAAACTAGTAACTCACTGCACAGGTAAACTAGTAACTCATTGCACAGGTAAACCAGTAACTCACTGCACAGGTAAACTAGTAACTCACTGCACAGGTAAACTAGTAACTCACTGCACAGGTAAACTAGTAACTCACTGCACAGGTAAACTAGTAACTCATTGCACAGGTAAACCAGTAACTCACTGCACAGGTAAACTAGTAAGTCACTGCACAGGTAAACTAGTAACTCACTGCACAGGTAAACCAGTAACTCACTGCACAGGTAAACTAGTAACTCACTGCACAGGTAAACCAGTAACTCACTGCACAGGTAAACTAGTAACTCACTGCACAGGTAAACTAGTAACTCACTGCACAGGTAAACTAGTAACTCACTGCACAGGTAAACCAGTAACTCACTGCACAGGTAAACTAGTAACTCACTGCACAGGTAAACCAGTAAATCACTGCACAGGTAAACCAGTAACTCACTGCACAGGTAAACTAGTAACTCACTGCACAGGTAAACCAGTAACTCACTGCTCAGGTAAACTAGTAACTCACCTGCACAGGTAAACTAGTAACTCACCTGCACAGGTAAACCAGTAACTCACTGCACAGGTAAACAGTAACTCACCTGCACAGGTAAACCAGTAACTCACCTGCACAGGTAACCTAGTAACTCACCTGCACAGGTAAACCAGTAACTCACCTGCACAGGTAAACCAGTAACTCACCTGCACAGGTAACCTAGTAACTCACCTGCACAGGTAAACCAGTAACTCACCTGCACAGGTAAACTAGTAACTCTCTGCACAGGTAACCTAGTAACTCACCTGCACAGGTAAACCAGTAACTCACCTGCACAGGTAACCTAGTAACTCACTGCACAGGTAAACCAGTAACTCACTGCACAGGTAAACCAGTAACTCACTGCACAGGTAAACTAGTAACTCACTGCACAGGTAAACCAGTAAATCACTGCACAGGTAAACCAGTAACTCACTGCACAGGTAAACTAGTAACTCACTGCACAGGTAAACTAGTAACTCACCTGCACAGGTAAACTAGTAACTCACCTGCACAGGTAAACTACTGTAGTAACTCTCGGCACATTGAACCAGTAACTCACTGCACAGGTAAACCAGTAACTCACCTGCACAGGTAAACCAGTAACTCACCTGCACAGGTAAACTACTGTAGTAACTCTCGGCACATTGAACTAGTAACTCTCTGCACAGGTAAACCAGTAACTCACTGCACAGGTAAACCAGTAACTCACTGCACAGGTAAACCAGTAACTCACTGCACAGGTAAACAGTAACTCACCTGCACAGGTAAACCAGTAACTCACCTGCACAGGTAACCTAGTAACTCACCTGCACAGGTAAACCAGTAACTCACCTGCACAGGTAAACCAGTAACTCACCTGCACAGGTAACCTAGTAACTCACCTGCACAGGTAAACCAGTAACTCACTTGCACAGGTAAACCAGTAACTCACCTGCACAGGTAACCTAGTAACTCACCTGCACAGGTAAACCAGTAACTCACCTGCACAGGTAAACTAGTAACTCACCTGCACAGGTAAACCAGTAACTCACCTGCACAGGTAACCTAGTAACTCACCTGCACAGGTAAACTAGTAACTCACCTGCACAGGTAAACCAGTAACTCACCTGCACAGGTAACCTAGTAACTCACCTACACAGGTAAACTACTGTAGTAACTCTCGGCACATTGAACCAGTAACTCACTGCTCAGGTAAACTAGTAACTCACCTGCACAGGTAAACTAGTAACTCACCTGCACAGGTAAACTACTGTAGTAACTCTCGGCACATTGAACCAGTAACTCACTGCACAGGTAAACCAGTAACTCACCTGCACAGGTAAACCAGTAACTCACTGCACAGGTAAACCAGTAACTCACTGCACAGGTAAACCAGTAACTCACCTGCACAGGTAAACCAGTAACTCACTGCACAGGTAAACAGTAACTCACCTGCACAGGTAAACCAGTAACTCACCTGCACAGGTAACCTAGTAACTCACCTGCACAGGTAAACCAGTAACTCACCTGCACAGGTAAACCAGTAACTCACCTGCACAGGTAACCTAGTAACTCACCTGCACAGGTAAACCAGTAACTCACCTGCACAGGTAAACTAGTAACTCTCTGCACAGGTAACCTAGTAACTCACCTGCACAGGTAAACCAGTAACTCACCTGCACAGGTAACCTAGTAACTCACCTGCACAGGTAAACCAGTAACTCACCTGCACAGGTAAACCAGTAACTCACCTGCACAGGTAAACTAGTAACTCACCTGCATAGGTAAACCAGTAACTCACCTGCACAGGTAACCTAGTAACTCACCTGCACAGGTAAACTAGTAACTCACCTGCAAAGGTAACCTAGTAACTCACCTGCACAGGTAAACTAGTAACTCACCTGCACAGGTAAACTAGTAACTCACCTGCACAGGTAACCTAGTAACTCACCTGCACAGGTAACCTAACTCACCTGCACAGGTAAACTAGTAACTCACCTGCAAAGGTAAACTAGTAACTCACCTGCACAGGTAAACCAGTAACTCACCTGCACAGGTAACCTAGTAACTCACCTGCACAGGTAAACCAGTAACTCACCTGCACAGGTAACCTAGTAACTCACCTGCACAGGTAAACCAGTAACTCACCTGCACAGGTAACCTAGTAACTCACCTGCACAGGTAAACCAGTAACTCACCTGCACAGGTAAACCAGTAACTCACCTGCACAGGTAACCTAGTAACTCACCTGCACAGGTAAACCAGTAACTCACCTGCACAGGTAACCTAGTAACTCACCTGCACAGGTAAATATATGTATATATTGGGCTATAAAACGAACTTTGATTGATTGATTAATTGATTGACACCTGCACAGTTAAAGCAGATGTTGAAACACACACATCAGTTTGAAGTGAATGATGTGCCGCACCTCCCTCTTCAGAGTAGTGTTCAGAGCTGCTCCTCCTCCTCCCCCCTCCTCCTCCTCCTCCTCCTCCTCCTCCTCCTGCAGAACCCTCAGGTGCACCTCCTCCTTCAGAACCCTCAGGTGTTCCTCCAGGCTCCTCAGAGGACGCCACGGAGGGACCCGAGTCTCCAGGCTGTCGTCCCAGCGCCGGTCCTGCTGCTCCTGCTGCTGGAGGGAGGCCACAGCGCTCCTCAGGGAGGAGGTTCTGCAGGAGGAGGAGGAGAAGGAGGAGGAGGTGAAGATGTTCTGGACGGCCATCAGCATCTGCAGTCTGAGAGCCTGGAAGTCTCTGTGAAGCCGGTCCTCCTCCTCCTCCTCCTCCTCCTCATCCTCCTCCTCCTGCTGCCGGTCCAGACAGAACATCTGCTCCTCCCTGACGATCAGCCTCCTGCTAACCTCCTCCAGCTGCTCCTCCTCTTTCTGCAGAACCTCCTCCAGCTGCTCCTCCTCTTTCTGCAGAACCTCCTCCAGCTGCTCCTCCTCTTTCTGCAGAACCTCCTCCAGCTGCTCCTCTACTAATTCCTCCAAAAAAGAGAAAGGTTTAATAAAACACAAAGATAATCCCAATGAGTGGAGGCGGAGCTCTTGGGAAGCCGCCCCGTGGATCATCCTCATGTAACACGTGCATTAGAGCACAGGTAACGAAGTGCATATAAATGCATATATATGAAAACTAGAGATGGTCATTATCTGCACATGGCAAAAGCACTTGATTCTCTTTTTTGCAAAGGAAAATACTTTATAAAAGTATATGTACACAAATAATAATATATTCATATAAACATTGTGAACACTTATTTTCATTTACATTCATATGTTCACACAGAACACAAGCACCATATGTTCAGGTGTAAGTACACAAAGGCTCTCATACACACCAATACAAATATTACAAGGCCATTTCCAGCTGAAATATGAACTCAACCGCTTAACGATGAAAAGATATAAGAATGAACAAATAAATAAAAAGTGATGTAAACAATAATAAATAAACATCACATGACACTTGTTAGTCTCTTTTATCCAAAGTGACTCACATACTAAACACTGAGGACAATCCCCACAGGAGCACTTTGGGGTGAAGCGTCTCAGGGACACAACGACATGCTGACTGCAGTGGGGTTTGAACCGGTTACCCCCTGATCAGTACACCAACGCTCTATCCACTGCACCAAAGCTGGGGAACAATAGTCTTGCAAGGGGGGGGGGGAGAAAGGAGAAGAAGGGGGAAGAAGGGGGAAGAAAGGGGAAGAAGGGGGAAGAAAGGAGAAGAAGGGGGAAGAAGAAAAAAGAGGGAGAAAAAGAGAAAGAGAGGAAAAAGAGGGAGAGAGAGGAAAAAGAGGAAACCGATCCTCTTGCTCCCTGTTCCCTTCTGTAGCACCTCAAAGTCTTTATATACAGAAGTACTTTAATAAAGACCAACAACGTATGCGTCTGTTGACTAATAACACTTGTGTTATGCAGTTAACTATTAACACATTTCTATTCATTATTATATATTTCTAATAAATATTAAGTAAAACGTATCTACTTCTTTCAAGTTTATTATTCTTTTGTTTATCAGGGATAGTTTTGAAGTACCCAGTATGGACCTGCTCATGGTTTGTGTGCTGTGGATAAATAATTCAATCATCAATCAATGTTTATTTATATAGCCCAATATCACAAATGTTACATTTGTCTCAGTGGACTTCACAGTTTGTACAGAATATCAGTATGACAATACGACACCCTCTGTCCTCAGACCCTCTGTCCTTAGACCCTCTGTCCTTAGACCCTCTGTCCTTAGACCCTCTGTCCTCAGACCCTCTGTCCTCAGACCCTCTGTCCTCAGACCCTCTGTCCTTAGACCCTCTGTCCTCAGACCCTCTGTCCTCAGACCCTCTGTCCTCAGACCCTCTGTCCTTAGACCCTCTGTCCTTAGACCCTCTGTCCTTAGACCCTCACATCGTACAAGGAAACACTTCCAGAGAAACCCCACAGTTTAAAGGGGAACATGGAGAAACCTCAGGGAGAGCAACAGAGGAGGGATCCCTCTCCCAGGACGGACAGACGTGCAATAGATGCCGTGTGTAAATTGAAAAGATAATACATTTAGAACATAGGTAGACCAACTGTTTGGAAATGCATGTGTGTATAATAGGAAGATGAATCCACGAGGATATCCATCCAGGACTTATGATCCAGGACCACAGCCACGACTCAAGATAGAAATTAAGTAAGAAATAATGAAGTGTAACCATTACATTTAATATGAACTAAGAAGGTATTGGTGTTATGATGTATTTCTTTGAACAAACAAAGAGATTATTGGACAGTCACTTGATATAACCAAACCTTTATTTTAAAGTAGTTCAACTTAATGAAATGTAAAATAACCCATAAAAGTAAGAAAGGGGCAGTATAACAAAATAACACTCTAAATGAGTTTGAACATAAAATAAACATTATCATAAACTTAATAAAATATATACATATCATATATATATATAAATACATATCAAACTATACACCAAACTATATACATAAATAAGTGTCCAGTGTCCATGCCTCTGGTGGGGGGGGGGGGATATACATTTTGTTATGTCCTCCAACCATTGCTCCTTTGGCCCAATGTAGTTCACTACTCCCTGTCCTGTGTCCAGTGTCCGCTGTCCCAAACCTCCCACACCTCCACACGGGTTGGGCAGTACTTTGTGGGTCAGTGTTTGGCTGTATGGAGCAGGAGCAGGACTAGGAGCAGGAGCAGGAGCAGGCCTAGGAGCAGGACTAGGAGCAGGACTAGGAGCAGGAGCAGGACTAGGAGCAGGACTAGGAGCAGGAGCAGGACTAGGAGCAGGAGCAGGACTAGGAGCAGGACTAGGAGCAGGAGCAGGACTAGGAGCAGGACTAGGAGCAGGACTAGGAGCAGGAGCAGGACTAGGAGCAGGAGCAGGACTAGGAGCAGGACTAGGAGCAGGACTAGGAGCAGGAGCAGGACTAGGAGCAGGAGCAGGACTAGGAGCAGGAGCAGGACTAGGAGCAGGAGCAGGACTAGGAGCAGGACTAGGAGCAAAACTAGGAGCAGGACTAGGAGCAGGACTAGGAGCAGAGAGAGGCTGGCATTCAGAGCCTGTGGAGCAGCGACCAGGACAGGAACCTGTGAGCTCACTGGAGTAAATATCATGGAGCCCAAAGGTGGAGCAGGGAAGAGCTGCATCTCCATCTGAGGACCTGAGGGTGGAGCAGGGAAGAGCTGCATCTCCATCTGAGAGGGTGGAGAAGGGAAGAGCTGCAACACCATCTGAGGGCCTGAGGGTGGAGCAGGGAAGAGCTGCAACACCACCTGAGGGCCTGAGGGTGGAGCAGGGAAGAGCTGCATCTCCACCTGAGGGCCTGAGGGTGGAGCAGGGAAGAGCTGCATCTCCATCTGAGGACCTGAGGGTGGAGCAGGGAAGAGCTGCATCTCCATCTGAGGGCCTGAGGGTGGAGTAGGGAAGAGCTGCAACACCACCTGAGGACCTGAGGGTGGAGCAGGGAAGAGCTGCATCTCCATCTGAGGACCAGAGGGTGGATCAGGGAACAGCTGCATCTCCATCTGAGGGCCTGAGGGTGGAGAAGGGAAGAGCTGCATCTCCATCTGAGGACCTGAGGGTGGAGAAGGGAAGAGCTGCATCTCCATCTGAGGGCCTGAGGGTGGAGCAGGGAAGAGCTGCAACACCACCTGAGGACCTGAGGGTGGAGCAGGGAAGAGCTGCAACACCACCTGAGGGCCTGAGGGTGGAGCAGGGAAGAGCTGCAACACCACCTGAGGACCTGAGGGTGGAGCAGGGAACAGCTGCATCTCCATCTGAGGGCCTGAGGGTGGAGCAGGGAAGAGCTGCATCTCCACCTGAGGACCTGAGGGTGGAGCAGGGAAGAGCTGCAACACCACCTGAGGACCTGAGGGTGGAGCAGGGAACAGCTGCATCTCCATCTGAGGACCTGAGGGTGGAGCAGGGAAGAGCTGCATCTCCACCTGAGGACCTGAGGGTGGAGCAGGGAACAGCTGCATCTCCACCTGAGGACCTGAGGGTGGAGCAGGGAAGAGCTGCATCTCCACCTGAGGACCTGAGGGTGGAGCAGGGAAGAGCTGCATCTCCATCTGAGGACTTGAGGGTGGAGCAGGGAACAGCTGCAACACCACCTGAGGGCCTGAGGGTGGAGCAGGGAAGAGCTGCATCTCCATCTGAGGGCCTGAGGGTGGAGCAGGGAAGAGCTGCATCTCCATCTGAGGGCCTGAGGGTGGAGCAGGGAAGAGCTGCATCACCACCTGAGGACCTGAGGGTGGAGCAGGGAAGAGCTGCATCTCCATCTGAGGGCCTGAGGGTGGAGCAGGGAAGAGCTGCATCACCACCTGAGGACCTGAGGGTGGAGCAGGGAAGAGCTGCATCTCCATCTGAGGGCCTGAGGGTGGAGCAGGGAAGAGCTGCATCACCACCTGAGGACCTGAGGGTGGAGCAGGGAAGAGCTGTATCTCCACCTGAGGACCTGAGGGTGGAGCAGGGAAGAGCTGCAACACCACCTGAGGACCTGAGGGTGGAGCAGGGAAGAGCTGCATCTTTAAGATGGAACCAAATGTGGAGGTGATGCTGGCCTTGATATGGTCCATGTGGGAGAGGATATCCCTGCCGTACATGGACAGCACCCAGAGACTGCTTGGGAGGAGGCTGGGCTCTGGGGGCTCCTGGCAGACCACAGGGAGGAGGCTGGGCTCTGGGGGCTCTGGGGGGTCCTGGCAGACCACAGGGAGGAGGCTGGGCTCTGGGGGCTCCTGGCAGACCACAGGGAGGAGGCTGGGCTCTGGGGGCTCTTGGGGCTCCTGGCAGACCACAGGGAGGAGGCTGGGCTCTGGGGGCTCTTGGGGCTCCTGGCAGACCACAGGGAGGAGGCTGGGCTCTGGGGGCTCCTGGCAGACCACAGGGAGAAGGCTGGGCTCTGGGGGCTCTTGGGGCTCCTGGCAGACCACAGGGAGGAGGCTGGGCTCTGGGGGCTCTGGGGGCTCTGGGGGCTCCTGGCAGACCACAGGGAGGAGGCTGGGCTCTGGGGGCTCTGGGGGCTCTGGGGGCTCCTGGCAGACCACAGGGAGGAGGCTGGGCTCTTGGGGCTCTTGGGGCTCCTGGCAGACCACAGGGAGAAGGCTGGGCTCTGGGGGCTCTAGGGGCTCTGGGGGCTCCTGGCAGACCACAGGGAGGAGGCTGGGCTCTGGGGGCTCTGGGGGCTCTGGGGGCACTCTGGGGCGTCACTTCCGTTTCCTTGGAGCGGGTTTATCCCTCCTGAAGGCCAAAGCCCGTCCATTCCACATCTCCCATTTCTTTATGGCTCATAGGTTTAGTGATCATCTAAACTTGAAGTAAAATAACAAGTGCTAGAGAGAACTACACTGACACCATGTTAACCATTATTTACACAGGTTATCTACACATATAATCATGTATAAACACACATCATGTTCATAAACGGTGAAGTTATCCTTTTATCCATAAATGATTGATGTATGTAAATTGAATTACAATTAATGTAATGTTATATACAGTATATAGCTATCTTGAATATATATTCAACAATATACTGTATCCTTCCTGGAGCATATAACGCACTTTATCATATCTTAGTGAGCAACGATCCCTTATCTCACATAAAGATATTTATATCATATAATATATGATATACTTTAGGTGTCTATATGAACAAATAAACTGATCAACATAAACTCATGAAACGCCACCAGTAACCAAGAGGCATCTTAACCAAATCTGTAAAGTAACTAAAGGTCAGCTGTTAAACACATGTAGTGGAGTAGAAGTACACCATGTACCTCTGAATTGTAGTGGAGTAGAAGTACACAGTAGAAACATATGGAAACACTCAAGTGAAGTACAAATATCTCAAAATTCTACTAAGTATAGTACTTGAGTAAATGTTCTTAGTTACTTCCCACCTCTGTGTATACAGTATGCTGTATGACTTCTGTACCCCTGCTCACAGAAGTGTGGTTACTAATTACAACATGCCCATTCATACAAGTTTAACAACTTATTTAAATTACTGTTGTCAATCGGATGTATAACACATGGCTGTTGACATTGATTAATATAATAACGTGTATTTAACCTAGACACGATAGCATTAGCAATGCTGGCTTGCTAACTTTATGCAGACTGAAGTTGCCGACTGTATACAGTATTTTAAAAGTTGAGGCCAAAACGACGGTTGTAAAAATAGGTTTTATGTAAACGGGAAAATAGAAACATGTAGTGTTGTTACTTACTCTGAATACCACTGATACGCCACTGTCAACCAAAGCGTGAGGGGGGCGGGTTCGGGGAGAAGCCGTGCAGTGAGTAGCTCTGTCCATTGTGATGCCGTGACGTGATTGGCTCCGTCCATTGTGAACTCGCGTCGTAATTGGTTTAAGTCCGATCTCACAACGGACAGCGAGTATCATGATTGGGTGATAGATTGGAGTTTGACAGACGGTCCTGCGCCAACTAGCGCCACACGCCTCCAACAACATACAAACAAACTGAGATGTTATTATTTCTTAAAAAATAAATAGATTCTGGGAATATTCAGAGGGCTGCTAACACTCATGAGAATTCTGGTTCTGTTGGTTCTGTTTGTTCTGACCTGATAGATGCAGCAGGGGTGGAGGTATGGCTATTTATGTCTCGTCTGACCTTGTGCACAGAGCCTATTGCTACTTCTATAGATCCTCTACATTTTGAATGTATTTTTCTTAAAATAATTTTTCATGAAAATAAATGCTTAACTATTGGTAGCATCGATAGGCCACCTTCTTCCCCTGCAGAGTCTTTTAACCACATCATCGACACTATCAACTCCATTTCCTGCAGAAATGAAATAATCTTGCTCGGTGATTTCAACAGAAATTGGTTTGATAAATCATCTGATAGAGAGAAAACACTTTTCAGTAGTCTAAATGTTAAACAGCTAATTAATGAGCCAACTGGTATCACTCTCAGAACCCAATCTGTGCTTGACTGGATGCTGGTGTCACACCCTGACAGAATCTTAAAAGCTGGTGTCATGTCAGATTGCTTCAGCGATCATTCAATTGTTTATTGCAGGGGTTTTCAAAGTGTGGGTAGGTGAGCCTCCCCCCACAGAACATAAGAACAGCCGCGCCCCCCCTCCCAATTAGTATTGCTGTTATTATTATTATTGTTGTTGTTGTTGCTATAATGCAGGGGTATTCAACTGCATTTCAAAGAGGTCCAGTCAGAGAAAAGGTAATGAAATGCTCTGTTTTCGCTGTCTACCTTCCGCCATTTGAAATTACTCCGACTGTTTCTCTCCTCTTGTCTCGTCTCTGTGTTTGAATCTATCGTGCTGACTGCACCGATTTGATTGGCTGAGGAGCGTCACCTCCTTAAAACATTAAACAATAACTTTTTAAACCTTTTCATTTTTATGTTTTAAACATATTGTATAAAACTCCCCCACTACTTGGACTATTCCTTGCACCCCTCTAGAATAAGCCTGAATGGTCTCAACCATATTGCATCAGTAACGTGCACTTGTTGTTATAACAAGATCTCAAGGACGCTGGTAGCGATCAGAGAATTGAGTGTTGTTCAGTTTGTGTGTTGTGGAACATGCGTGTCCGTGCATGAAAATATACCACACACCCAATTACAATAGCATGTTCACTTCACTACCCTGGAAGTTCATACAGTTGTTAAAGTTGGAACAGTCTGTGGACAGCCGTTCTTCCTTGCATGTCATTCGCCGACACCTTCTTACAGAGGACAGGCACATCTAGCTGCAGCACCACCCGTATATTTCCACACGCCGTGTTCTCAAGACATATTTTTTTAACATTTTTAACATGGTGGATGAATCCTTATATGCTCCCGGCAACACACTGAACGTCAACTTTGCCTCCTCATTACACTCACCCCTACTTTAGTGGGAACAATGAGTCTGCGTCTTTGATGCACACAGAGGAATAAACGCAGATCGTCCTCTGGCTGCAGCCTTTACCGGTACTTGCTTTTGATCAAAGTCAATGTGGAAAACCTGCACTCACACAGGTAGGTGGAGGGGAAGGGAATGAGCACTCACACAGGTAGGTGGAGGTGAAGGGAATGAGCACTCACACAGGTGGGTGGAGGGGAAGGGAATGAGCACTCACACAGGTAGGTGGAGGTGAAGGGAATGAGCACTCACACAGGTAGGTGGAGGTGAAGGGAATGAGCACTCACACAGGTAGGTGGAGGTGAAGAGAATGAGCACTCACACAGGTGGGTGGAGGTGAAGGGAATGAGCACTCACACAGGTAGGAGGAGGTGAAGGGAATGAGCACTCACACAGGTAGGTGGAGGGGAAGGGAATCAGCACTCACACAGGTGGGTGGAGGTGAAGGGAATCAGCACTCACACAGGTGGGTGGAGGTGAAGGGAATGAGCACTCACACAGGTAGGTGGAGGGGAAGGGAATGAGCACTCACACAGGTAGGTGGAGGTGAAGGGAGTGAGCACTCATACAGGTAGGTGGAGGTGAAGGGAATGAGCACTCACACAGGTAGGTGGAGGGGAAGGGAATGAGCACTCACACAGGTAGGTGGAGGTGAAGGGAATGAGCACTCACACAGGTAGGTGGAGGTGAAGAGAATGAGCACTCACACAGGTAGGTGGAGGTGAAGGGAATGAGCACTCACACAGGTAGGTGGAGGGGAAGGGAATCAGCACTCACACAGGTAGGTGGAGGTGAAGGGAATGAACACTCACACAGGTAGGTGGAGGTGAAGGGAATGAGCACTCACACAGGTAGGTGGAGGTGAAGGGAATGAGCACTCACACAGGTAGGTGGAGGTGAAGGGAATGAGCACTCACACAGGTAGGTGGAGGTGAAGGGAATGAACACTCACACAGGTAGGTGGAGGGGAAGGGAATGAGCACTCACACAGGTAGGTGGAGGTGAAGAGAATGAGCACTCACACAGGTAGGTGGAGGTGAAGGGAGTGAGCACTCACACAGGTAGGTGGAGGTGAAGGGAATGAGCACTCACACAGGTAGGTGGAGGTGAAGGGAATGAGCACTCACACAGGTAGGTGGAGGTGAAGGGAATGAGCACTCACACAGGTAGGTGGAGGTGAAGGGAATGAGCACTCACACAGGTAGGTGGAGGTGAAGGGAATGAGCACTCACACAGGTAGGTGGAGGTGAAGGGAATGAGCACTCACACAGGTAGGTGGAGGTGAAGGGAAAGAGCACTCACACAGGTAGGTGGAGGTGAAGGGAAAGAGCACTCACACAGGTAGGTGGAGGTGAAGGGAATGAGCACTCACACAGGTAGGTGGAGGTGAAGAGAATGAGCACTCACACAGGTAGGTGGAGGTGAAGGGAAAGAGCACTCACACAGGTAGGTGGAGGTGAAGGGAATGAGCACTCACACAGGTAGGTGGAGGTGAAGGGAATGAGCACTCACACAGGTAGGTGGAGGGGAAGGGAAGGAGCACTCACACAGGTAGGTGGAGGTGAAGGGAGTGAGCACTCACACAGGTAGGTGGAGGTGAAGGGAATGAGCACTCACACAGGTAGGTGGAGGGGAAGGGAATGAGCACTCACACAGGTAGGTGGAGGTGAAGGGAATGAGCACTCACACAGGTAGGTGGAGGGGAAGGGAATGAGCACTCACTCAGGTAGGTGGAGGTGAAGGGAATGAGCACTCACACAGGTAGGTGGAGGGGAAGGGAATGAGCACTCACACAGGTAGGTGGAGGGGAAGGGAATGAGCACTCACTCAGGTAGGTGGAGGTGAAGGGAATGAGCACTGTTACAGCCTTGTTGGCGAGGTGGGGGAACTCGGTCTCCACAGACAGCCACAAGTGGGCAAGTTTCACTTTACTCGTCTTTTTCTCGTTCTTTTGTGTCTCACGCTGCGCCTCCCCTGAAGCTCTCTGGCGCCCCCCAGGGGAGGCGCGCCTCACACTTTGAAAACCGCTGGTTTATTGCATATGGAAAGTCAAATTAATTAAACTACCTCCAAAACTAGTCAAAATCAGACAATATAAAAAAATGAATGTTGATTTATTTACCGCACCGTTGTGACGAAAAGGGAGCTGAGCCAGAAGGCAGAGTTCTCTGTCTACCGGGCCATTTTCGTTCCTACCCTCACCTATGGTCATGAAGGATGGGTCATGACCGAAAGAACGAGATCACGGGTACAAGCGGCCGTGATGGGTTTTCTCCGCAGGGTGGCTGGTGTCTCCCTTAGGGATAAGGTGAGAAGTTCGGTCATCTGGGAGGGACTCGGAGTTGAACCGCTCCTCCTTCACGTCGAAAGGAGCCAGTTGAGGTGGTTCGGGCACCTAGTTAGGATGCCACCTGGGCGCCTCCCTAGGGAGGTGTTCCAGGCACGTCCAGCTGGGAAGAGACCAAGGGGTAGACCTAGAACCAGATGGAGGGATTATATCTCTTCTCTGGCCTGGGAGCACCTTGGGACCCCCAGTCAGAGCTGGTTGATGAGGGGAAAATAAAGTTTGGGGCTCTCTGCTGGAACTGCTACCTTCGCGACCCGACCACGGATAAGCGGGAGAAGATGGATGGATGGATGGATGGTTGATTTATTTATTAATAATGTTGTTGCCCTTAATTGGGACAGATTTAAACTAATACCTTTTGTACAAGCTGCTTGGGATGTTCTGCATAAAGAGCTCACTGATGTCATGAACAAACATGCAACTGTGAGAACGGTTAAGGTCAAAGGTCAACATCTCCCTTGGATCAGTTCTGAACTCATCAGTCTCTTTAGGGAAAGGGATAAAGCATGGTCGATATATCGTCATTCAAGAACTACAGCTGATTGGGAAGTATACAGGCATCTTCGAAATCTGAGTAAAACCAAAACCCAAAATGCTAAATCCAACTACTATAAAGAATCTCTCACATCGGACTTTAAGAATAAAATGAAATCTATTTAAAATAAATCAGGTAAACATTCTATTAATAAAATCAGAACTGCTGATACAATAATTCATGACCCGTTATCCATTGCCCAAATATTTAAATCAGCATTTCGCTAATGTATGTTCCACACTACTATCTGACGACTGGTATTTCTAATAGTACCTCATACTGCAACAGTTATTTTTCTTTTAAGAAGATTCTACCACACCAAGTTCATGATGCTATCACTGAATTAAAAGTGGATGGCAGTGCAGGACTCGATGGTACAGAAAACAGGTTCATAAAACTGGCGTCCCATATTCTCATGTACCCACTTGCTGATTTGTTCAACCTGTCTTTGTCCACCTGTGAGTTGCCCACTATTTGGAAATGTGCACGCATCAGTCCACTGCATAGAGGTGGTGATTTACTTGATACAAATAATTGTAGACCAATCTCTATAATCTGTTCTATTTCCAAAGTTTTGGAGAAAATAATTTATAATCAACTGTCACATTATCTCAATACTTATAATATTTTATCTCCGGTTCAATCTGGTTTCAGGCCTAATCACTCCACAACAACTGCCCTGCTTACATTCACGAATGACTTGTACTCTGCTGCAGATGATGGTGAACTCACAGGTGCCATTCTTATTGACTTGACAAAAGCCTTTGATTTCGTTGATATCTGCTCTTGGATAAACTTCACAGCATTGGCCTTTCTAATAATACAGTGTTATGGTTTAACTCGTACCTTCACAGTACAAAGCAATGTGTGGTTGGAAAACAGTCTGACCTGTTGATCCAACAAAAGGGTGTACCCCAAGGATCAACTCTGGGCCCACTTCTGTTCTCTATTTACATAAATGATTTATCTTCTTGTCTCATTAATTGTTGTTCTCACCTTTATGCTGATGACACTGTCATATATACATCCAAATCAGATTTATCACAAATTCAGATCTCTCTTCAGTCTGATTTTAATATATTACAGGACTGGCTATCACACAATAAACTACTGCTCAACAAAACAAAATCTTATACCATGGTCTTTGGTCCCAGGCAGAAGCTCAAATCCAAACCTAAAGTAGTGATAACATGTAAGGATGGCACTTCTCTGCATAAAGTTGATAGCTTTGAATATCTTGGTGTATGGCTAGACTCTGAACTTTCATTTAAACTACATATAAAGCATGTAATACAAAAAGTCAATGACAGAATCTGTGTTTTACACCGCTCTCGCAATTGTTTTACGCTCAGTGTCCGAAAGAGGATTGCTTCTCAACTTATTCTTCCGATTATGGACTATTGAGATGCTGTCTACCAAAATGCACATAAATCAGATCTTGCTCCACTCAACATAGCCTACAACAGACTATGCAGATTTGTTCTTGGTTGTCCTTTTCGTACACATCACTGCACAATGTATAACCAACTTAAATGGCCTTCTTTAAATATAAGAAGACAATAGGGCTGCACGATTTTGGGAAAAAATGTAACTGCGATTTTTCGGACAAATATTGCGATTCGAATTGCGATATTTGTTTTTAAGCGACCCAACGTAAGTTTATTGTAAAATGCGGCCATAACTCCGGCTAGGAAGGTCGCATCAACGTACTCCCGTCTCTAGCACCCCGCAGCCCGAGCTACGAGTGAAATAACTAAACTTACATTAAACTTCTGTTGGGTTGCTTTAAAGTCAAGCTTCAGTTTAAGATTCAACCTGTAATAGAAACATGTGATGGAGCCTTACTAACCTGACTCAGATGGTTCACCAGACCATCTAAAGCTCCATTGGAAGACCTTTGGAAAGGGCGGGCACTTTCAAAAACACTTGGCAGGTGATTGGATCAATCTCTCTTTCAACTTCTATCATGGGCCACTTCTGATTGGTTAACAATGGCTGGTACATGTGGAGCACAGCACTTCTGATTGGTGTGGATGACTGACACACAAGAACAAAAAAATGAAAAAATGTTAAAAAAAATCGCAGGCTTTGCGATTTGATAATCGCATCATTTAAAATCGCGATTTCAATTTAAAATTGATTAATCATTCAGCCCTAGAAGACACAAGCATTGGCTTCAGCTGATATTTAAATGCATTTATCTTAACTATCCCCCTTATTTAAAGCAGTATTTTGTACCCTACTCACCAAATCATCAAGTTAGACATTCTGTTCAGATTTATTTCTCTGTCCCTTCTGCAAAAAAATGGATTGGCAGAAGAGCGTTCATGTTCAAAGCCCCAACTGACTGGAACACTTGACCTGCTGCTTCTAGATCTCTTGCATCATGGGGTATGTTTAAACATGCATTGTTATCTCACTTTCTGCTGCTCTGTACTTGTTATAACTGATATTGATGAAACTGATTTGCTCGACTGTCTCAAATTGTAATGATTGTGTGCATTCCTTGAATTTCACTTAACAGACTGTATGTGGTTTGTCTTGTGTGTCATGTTTTGCATTTTGTCTTTTTGTTTATGTCTGTAAGTTGTCGGGACCCCCTTGAAAACGAGATGGTGCATCTCAAGGGGTTTATCCCAAGAAATAAACATTTCTATATATGATGTTCTGGTTCTGTTGGTTCTATGGTTCTGATCTGATGATGTTCTGTTTCTGTTGGTTCTATGGTTCTGATCTGATGATGTTCTGGTTCTGTTGGTTCTATGGTTCTGGTCTGATGATGTTCTGGTTCTGTTGGTTCTATGGTTCTGATCTGATGATGTTCTGGTTCTGTTGGTTCTATGGTTCTGGTCTCATGATGTTCTGGTTCTGTTGGTTCTATGTTTCTGATCTGATGATGTTCTGGTTCTGTTGGTTCGGTTTGTTCTGTAGTTTGTTAATTTGGTTCTGTTGGTTCTATGGTTCTGATCTGATGATGTTCTGGTTCTGTTGGTTCTATGGTTCTGATCTGATGATGTTCTGGTTCTGTTGGTTCGGTTTGTTCTGTAGTTTGTTAATTTGGTTCTGTTGGTTCTCACCTGCGGAGTTGGTGAGATTATTTTGTCTGCGATTCTTCCACATCTTTTCAGGGTTCCTCAGTTTGGATCTTCTCCTGCTGGACGTTCAGAGATATATAATAACAGAATGTCCACAGCGGCGTTCCAGAGAGAACGTATTACAGGAATGATATGAGAACAGATCTAACAGAAAACAGATCTAACAGAGAACAGATCTAACAGAGAACAGATCTATAGAGAACATATCTAACAGAGAACAGATCTAACAGAGAACAGATCTAACAGAGAACAGATCTAACAGAAAACAGATCTAACAGAGAACAGATCTATAGAGAACATATCTAACAGAGAACAGATCTAACAGAGAACAGATCTATAGAGAACAGATCTAACAGAGAACAGATCTAACAGAGAACAGATCTAACAGAGAACAGATCTAACAGAAAACAGATCTAACAGAGAACAGATCTATAGAGAACAGATCTAACAGAGAACAGATCTATAGAGAACAGATCTAACAGAGAACAGATGAACAGAGAACAGATCTATAGAGAACAGATCTAACAGAGAACAGATCTATAGAGAACAGATCTAACAGAGAACAGATCTAACAGAGAACAGATCTATAGAGAACAGATCTAACAGAAAACATATCTAACAGAGAACAGATCTATAGAGAACAGATCTAACAGAGAACAGATCTAACAGAGAACAGATCTAACAGAGAACAGATCTATAGAGAACAGATCTAACAGAGAACAGATCTAACAGAGAACAGATCTATAGAGAACAGATCTAACAGAGAACAGATCTATAGAGAACAGATCTAACAGAGAACAGATCTAACAGAGAACAGATCTATAGAGAACAGATCTAACAGAGAACAGATCTATAGAGAACAGATCTAACAGAGAACAGATCTAACAGAGAACAGATCTATAGAGAACGGATCTAACAGAGAACAGATCTAACAGAGAACAGATCTATAGAGAACAGATCTAACAGAGAACAGATCTATAGAGAACAGATCCAACAGAGAACAGATCTAACAGAGAACAGATCTATAGAGAACAGATCTAACAGAGAACAGATCTAACAGAGAACAGATCTATAGAGAACAGATCTAACAGAGAACAGATCTAACAGAGAACATATCTATAGAGAACAGATCTATAGAGAACAGATCTAACAGAGAACATATCTATAGAGAACAGATCTAACAGAGAACAGATCCAACAGAGAACAGATCTATAGAGAACAGATCCAATAGAGAACAGATCCAACAGAGAACAGATCTATAGAGAACAGATCTAACAGAGAACAGATCTAACAGAGAACAGATCTAACAGAGAACAGATCTATAGAGAACAGATCTAACAGAGAACAGATCTATAGAGAACAGATCTAACAGAGAACAGATCTAACAGAGAACAGATCTATAGAGAACGGATCTAACAGAGAACAGATCTATAGAGAACAGATCTAACAGAGAACAGATCTAACAGAGAACAGATCTATAGAGAACAGATCTAAAAGAGAACAGATCTATAGAGAACAGATCTAACAGAGAACAGATCTAACAGAGAACAGATCTATAGAGAACAGATCTATAGAGAACAGATCTATAGAGAACAGATCTAACAGAGAACAGATCTATAGAGAACAGATCTATAGAGAACAGATCTATAGAGAACAGATCTAACAGAGAACAGATCTAACAGAGAACAGATCTATAGAGAACAGATCTAACAGAGAACAGATCTATAGAGAACAGATCTAACAGAGAACAGATCCAACAGAGAACAGATCTAACAGAGAACAGATCTATAGAGAACAGATCTAACAGAGAACAGATCTAACAGAGAACAGATCTATAGAGAACAGATCTAACAGAGAACAGATCTAACAGAGAACATATCTATAGAGAACAGATCTATAGAGAACAGATCTAACAGAGAACAGATCTATAGAGAACAGATCTAACAGAGAACAGATCTAACAGAGAACAGATCCAACAGAGAACAGATCCAACAGAGAACAGATCTAACAGAGAACAGATCCAACAGAGAACAGATCTATAGAGAACAGATCTAACAGAGAACAGATCTAACAGAGAACAGATCTAACAGAGAACAGATCTAACAGAGAACAGATCTATAGAGAATAGATCTAACAGAGAACAGATCTAACAGAGAACAGATCTAACAGAGAACAGATCTATAGAGAACAGATCTAGTCAGGAACAATCGAACACTGATGTTCTAAAGGTGAACAGTCAGGATCAGCTGATGCCTCAGAGGAGAACCCTGACTAACACTCATCTGCTCCTGGAACATGTTCCATACCTGCCAAATACCAGAGAGCCAGAGAGCCAGAGAGCTGCTCCTTCCTCACCTGGGTCCATCTGACAGGAGAGAGTGCGTGCGTGCGTGTGTGTGTGTGTGTGTGTGTGTGTGTGTGTGTGTGTGTGTGTGTGTGTGTGTAACTGGATCAATGGGCAGCTTTTAATAATCGATGCCGCTGAGATCAATAATTGATGGAGGTTAGAGTTAATGTTTCTAAAACATCACACAGTCAAACAGCACCGATACCAACATGCTATGTATACTGTATCATATATATATATACTATATACACTGTGTCATATATATACACTGAACAAAAATATAAACGCAACACCTTTGTTTTTGCTCCCATTTTTCATGAGATGAACTCAAAGATCTAAAACATTTTCTACACACACAAAATAACCATTTCTCTCAAATATTGTTCACAAATCTGAAAAAATGTGTGATAGTGAGCACTTCTCCTTTGCCGAGATAATCCATCCCACCTCACAGGTGTGGCATATCAAGATGCTGATTAGACAGCATGATTATTGCACAGGTGTGCCTTAGGCTGGCCACAATAAAAGGCCAATCTGAAAACTGCCTGCAGTTTGCTTTTCATACTGGAACAAGAAAGCAGCGGAGAAGTAACGGGGCAGAAGCCCTCCTTTTTACGCAGCGGTCCAGACATAGACATCAAGCGGCAAAACATATTCAGTGTGCAGTTCCTTTGGCATTAGGGCAGGGATATCTAGATACTTTCGAAGGTTTAACATAATGAATTGTGCTATTTTTAAAGCAAGCAACAATGTTTTCAAATCTGTATTCTATAACACATAGGTTTGAGCAAGCTCTCTGATTGGTCAATAGGCGTGTTTGATTCCACGATCAAACAACGATCAAATAGAACGTGCCTAATCACAAAGTATCCAGTGGCCTACACACGCCACTAGCCTACCGAAACTACTTCCATGAGGCTACATCGTGTGGTTTCCTTAGCGACGTTAAGCGACACACAGCCGTTATACATTGTCTCTCGTTGGAAATCGGTAGCTACAAAATGTCAGATTTTAAAGTTAATTTTGATTTGTTGGGGGGCCTCAGTATTGATGAATGGTTGGACATGGACACAGACAACAAAACCAATGAAAGATTTGCGGCTGTTTCAACTGACGAGTTGAGTGCGTTGGAAAAAAGTCGCAACGAAAAGAGTACATTGGCGTGAACTACCTGGGCTGTCAAATGTCTCAAAGCGTAATTAAAAACCCAGGAGAAAATGGTGGATTTCGGAACAGTGTCCAAACCGAAATAATATATTATTTACTATAATTATATCAATAACTGTAAGCGGGGTAGCAGGAGTGTTTGATCGGCTATCGTTACCATGGGAACTACTTTCTAGGAACTACTTTCTGACGGAGATTAACTCAAGCAGAAAGCGTAGGTTTGGGAGCAAATTAGCCCACATTATGAAATTATTTTACAATATTGTTGATTACAATGATAGTTTGTGTCATAGAATCGCAATCATACACTAGAGGCCGTTCTTGAACGTCATTATTGA
>NC_136906.1:83233346-83265846 GCF_949606895.1 Notothenia rossii | reverse complement strand
AGACTTCTCTACAATCTGAGGTAATAAAGAGAGAGAGAAGTAGGAACATTTCCTCATATACTTCTATACAATCTGAGGTAATAAAGAGAGAGAGAAGTAGGAACATTTCCTCATAGACTTCTCTACAATCTGAGGTAATAAAGAGAGAGAGAGAAGTAGGAACATTTCTTCATAGACTTCTCTACAATCTGAGGTAATAAAGAGAGAGAGAGAAGTAGGAACATTTCCTCATAGACTTCTCTACAATCTGAGGTAATAAAGAGAGAGAGAGAAGTAGGAACATTTCCTCATAGACTTCTCTACAATCTGAGGTAATAAAGAGAGAGAGAGAAGTAGGAACATTTCCTCATAGACTTCTATACAATCTGAGGTAATAAAGAGAGAGAGAGAAGTAGCAACATTTCCTCATAGACTTCTCTACAATCTGAGGTAATAAAGAGAGAGAGAAGTAGGAACATTTCCTCATAGACTTCTATACAATCTGAGGTAATAAAGAGAGAGAGGAGTAGGAACATTTCCTCATAGACTTCTATACAATCTGAGGTAATAAAGAGAGAGAGAAGTAGGAACATTTCCTCATAGACTTCTATATAATCTGAGGTAATAAAGAGAGAGAGGAGTAGGAACATTTCCTCATAGACTTCTATATAATCTGAGGTAATGAAGAGAGAGAGAAGTAGGAACATTTCCTCATAGACTTCTCTACAATCTGAGGTAACAAAGAGAGAAGTAGGAACATTACCTCATAGACTTCTATACAATCTGAGTTAATAAAGAGAGAGAGAAGTAGGAACATTTCCTCATAGACTTCTCTACAATCTGAGGTAATGAAGAGAGAGAGAAGTAGGAACATTTCCTCATAGACTTCTATACAATCTGAGGTAATAAAGAGAGAGAGAGAAGTAGGAACATTTCCTCATAGACTTCTATACAATCTGAGGTAATAAAGAGAGAGAGAAGTAGGAACATTTTCTCATAGACTTCTCTACAATCTGAGGTAATAAAGAGAGAGAGAAGTAGGAACATTTCCTCATAGACTTCTATACAATCTGAGGTAATAAAGAGAGAAGTAGGAACATTTCCTCAAAGACTTCTCTACAATCTGAGGTAATAAAGAGAGAACGAAGTAGGAACATTTCCTCATAGACTTCTCTACAATCTGAGGTAATAAAGAGAGAAGTAGGAACATGTCCTCAAAGACTTCTCTACAATCTGAGGTAATAAAGAGAGAGAGAAGTAGGAACATTTCCTCATAGACTTCTATACAATCTGAGGTAATAAAGAGAGAGAGAGAAGTAGTAACATTTCCTCATAGACTTCTCTACAATCTGAGGTAATAAAGAGAGAGAGAAGTAGGAACATTTCCTCATAGACTTCTCTACAATCTGAGGTAATAAAGAGAGAGAGAAGTAGGAACATTTCCTCATAGACTTCTATACAATCTGAGGTAATAAAGAGAGAGAGAGAAGTAGGAACATTTCCTCATAGACTTCTATACAATCTGAGGTAATAAAGAGAGAGAGAAGTAGGAACATTTCCTCATAGACTTCTCTACAATCTGAGGTAATAAAGAGAGAGAGAAGTAGGAACATTTCCTCATAGACTTCTCTACAATCTGAGGTAATAAAGAGAGAAGTAGGAACATTTCCTCATAGACTTCTATACAATCTGAGGTAATAAAGAGAGAACGAAGTAGGAACATTTCCTCATAGACTTCTATACAATCTGAGGTAATAAAGAGAGAGAGAGAGAAGTAGGAACATTTCCTCATAGACTTCTATACAATCTGAGGTAATAAAGAGAGAACGGGGAACTTTTCCTCATAGACTTCTCTACAATCTGAGGTAATAAAGAGAGAGAGAAGTAGGAACATTTCCTCATAGACTTCTCTACAATCTGAGGTAATAAAGAGAGAAGTAGGAACATTTCCTCATAGACTTCTCTACAATCTGAGGTAATAAAGAGAGAACGAAGTAGGAACATTTCCTCATAGACTTCTATACAATCTGAGGTAACAAAGAGAGAAGTAGGAACATTTCCTCATAGACCTCTCTACAATCTGAGGTAATATATATAGAGAGAGAGAAGTAGGAACATTTCCTCATAGACTTCTCTACAATCTGAGGTAATAAAGAGAGTGAGAGAAGTAGGAACATTTCCTCATAGACTTCTCTACAATCTGAGGTAATAAAGAGAGAGAGAGAAGTAGGAACATTTCCTCATAGACTTCTATACAATCTGAGTTTATAAAGAGAGAGAGAAGTAGGAACATTTCCTCATAGACTTTTCTACAATCTGAGGTAACAAAGAGAGAAGTAGGAACATTTCCTCATAGACTTCTCTACAATCTGAGGTAAAAAAGAGAAGTAGGAACATTTCCTCATAAACTTCTCTACAATCTGAGGTAATAAAGAGAGAGAGAGAAGTAGGAACATTTCCTCATAGACTTCTCTACAATCTGAGGTAACAAAGAGAGAAGTAGGAACATTTCCTCATAGACTTCTCTACAATCTGAGGTAACAAAGAGAGAGAGAAGTAGGAACATTTCCTCATAGACTTCTATACAATCTGAGGTAATAAAGAGAGAGAGAAGTAGGAACATTTCCTCATAGACTTCTATACAATCTGAGGTTATAAAGAGAGAGAGAGAAGTAGGAACATTTCCTCATAGACTTCTATACAATCTGAGGTAATAAAGAGAGAAAGAAGTAGGAACATTTCCTCAGAGACTTCTCTACAATCTGAGGTAACAAAGAGAGAAGTAGGAACATTTCCTCATAGACTTTTATACAATCTGAGGTAATAAAGAGAGAGAGAAGTAGGAACATTTCCTCATAGACTTCTATACAATCTGAGGTAACAAAGAGAGAGAGAAATAGGAACATTTCCTCATATACTTCTATACAATCTGAGGTCATAAAGAGAGAGAGAAGTAGGAACATTTCCTCATAGACATCTATACAATCTGAGGTAATAAAGAGAGAGAGAAGTAGGAACATTTCCTCATAGACTTCTATACAATCTGAGATAATAAAGAGAGAGAGAAGAAGGAACATTTCCTCATAGACTTCTCTACAATCTGAGTTAATAAAGAGAGAGAGAAGTAGGAACATTTCCTCATAGACTTCTCTACAATCTGAGGTAATAAAGAGAGAGAGAAGTAGGAACATTTCCTCATAGACTTCTCTACAATCTGAGGTAATAAAGAGAGAGAGAGAAGTAGGAACATTTCCTCATAGACTTCTATTCAATCTCAGTTAATAAAGAGAGAGAGAAGAAGGAACATTTCCTCATAGACTTCTCTACAATCTGAGTTAATAAAGAGAGAGAGAAGTAGGAACATTTCCTCATAGACTTCTCTACAATCTGAGGTAATAAAGAGAGAAGTAGGAACATTTCCTCATAGACTTCTCTACAATCTGAGGTAATAAAGAGAGAGAGAAGTAGGAACATTTCCTCATAGACTTCTCTACAATCTGAGGTAATAAAGAGAGAGAGAGAAGTAGGAACATTTCCTCATAGACTTCTCTACAATCTGAGTTAATAAAGAGAGAGAGAAGTAGGAACATTTCCTCATAGACTTCTCTACAATCTGAGGTAATAAAGAGAGAAGTAGGAACATTTCCTCATAGACTTAAATACAATCTGAGGTAATAAAGAGAGAAGTAGGAACATTTCCTCATAGACTTCTCTACAATCTGAGTTAATAAAGAGAGAGAGAAGAAGGAACATTTCCTCATAGACTTCTCTACAATCTGAGGTAATATATAGAGAGAGAGAAGTAGGAACATTTCCTCATAGACTTCTATTCAATCTCAGTTAATAAAGAGAGAGAGAAGAAGGAACATTTCCTCATAGACTTCTCTACAATCTGAGTTAATAAAGAGAGAGAGAAGTAGGAACATTTCCTCATAGACTTCTCTACAATCTGAGGTAATATATAGAGAGAGAGAAGTAGGAACATTTCCTCATAGACTTCTATACAATCTGAGGTAATAAAGAGAGAAGTAGGAACATTTCCTCATAGACTTCTCTACAATCTCAGTTAATAAAGAGAAAGAGAGAAGTAGGAACATTTCCTCATAGACTTAAATACAATCTGAGGTAATAAAGAGAGAAGTAGGAACATTTCCTCATAGACTTCTATACAATCTGAGGTAATAAAGAGAGAGAGAAGTAGGAACATTTCCTCATAGACTTCTCTACAATCTGAGGTAATATATAGAGAGAGAGAAGTAGGAACATTTCCTCATAGACTTCTATTCAATCTCAGTTAATAAAGAGAGAGAGAAGAAGGAACATTTCCTCATAGACTTCTCTACAATCTGAGTTAATAAAGAGAGAGAGAAGTAGGAACATTTCCTCATAGACTTCTCTACAATCTGAGGTAATAAAGAGAGAGAAGTAGGAACATTTCCTCATAGACTTCTCTACAATCTCAGTTAATAAAGAGAAAGAGAGAAGTAGGAAAATTTCCTCATAGACTTAAATACAATCTGAGGTAATAAAGAGAGAGAGAAGTAGGAACATTTCCTCATAGACTTCTATACAATCTGAGATAATAAAGAGAGAGAGAAGAAGGAACATTTCCTCATAGACTTCTCTACAATCTGAGGTAATAAAGAGAGAGAGAAGTAGGAACATTTCCTCATAGACTTCTATACAATCTGAGGTAATAAAGAGAGAGAGAGAAGTAGGAACATTTCCTCATAGACTTCTCTACAATCTGAGTTAATAAAGAGAGAGAGAAGTAGGAACATTTCCTCATAGACTTCTCTACAATCTGAGGTAATATATAGAGAGAGAGAAGTAGGAACATTTCCTCATAGACTTCTATTCAATCTCAGTTAATAAAGAGAGAGAGAAGTAGGAACATTTCCTCATAGACTTCTATTCAATCTCAGTTAATAAAGAGAGAGAGAAGTAGGAACATTTCCTCATAGACTTCTATTCAATCTCAGTTAATAAAGAGAGAGAGAAGTAGGAACATTTCCTCATAGACTTCTCTACAATCTGAGGTAATAAAGAGAGAGAAGTAGGAACATTTCCTCATAGACTTCTCTACAATCTCAGTTAATAAAGAGAAAGAGAGAAGTAGGAACATTTCCTCATAGACTTAAATACAATCTGAGGTAATAAAGAGAGAGAGAAGTAGGAACATTTCCTCATAGACTTCTATACAATCTGAGATAATAAAGAGAGAGAGAAGAAGGAACATTTCCTCATAGACTTCTCTACAATCTGAGGTAATAAAGAGAGAGAGAAGTAGGAACATTTCCTCATAGACTTCTATACAATCTGAGGTAATAAAGAGAGAGAGAGAAGTAGGAACATTTCCTCATAGACTTCTCTACAATCTGAGTTAATAAAGAGAGAGAGAAGTAGGAACATTTCCTCATAGACTTCTCTACAATCTGAGGTAATATATATAGAGAGAGAAGTAGGAACATTTCCTCATAGACTTCTATACAATCTGAGGTAATAAAGAGAGAGAGAGAAGTAGGAACATTTCCTCATAGACTTCTCTACAATCTGAGGTAATATATATAGAGAGAGAAGTAGGAACATTTCCTCATAGACTTCTATACAATCTGAGATAATAAAGAGAGAGAGAAGAAGGAACATTTCCTCATAGACTTCTCTACAATCTGAGGTAATAAAGAGAGAGAGAAGTAGGAACATTTCCTCATAGACTTCTATACAATCTGAGGTAATAAAGAGAGAGAGAGAAGTAGGAACATTTCCTCATAGACTTCTCTACAATCTGAGTTAATAAAGAGAGAGAGAAGTAGGAACATTTCCTCATAGACTTCTCTACAATCTGAGGTAATATATATAGAGAGAGAAGTAGGAACATTTCCTCATAGACTTCTATACAATCTGAGGTAATAAAGAGAGAGAGAGAAGTAGGAACATTTCCTCATAGACTTCTATACAATCTGAGGTAATAAAGAGAGAGAGAGAAGTAGGAACATTTCCTCATAGACTTCTCTACAATCTGAGTTAATAAAGAGAGAGAGAAGTAGGAACATTTCCTCATAGACTTCTCTACAATCTGAGGTAATATATATAGAGAGAGAAGTAGGAACATTTCCTCATAGACTTCTATACAATCTGAGGTAATAAAGAGAGAGAGAAGTAGGAACATTTCCTCATAGACTTCTATTCAATCTCAGTTAATAAAGAGAGAGAGAAGAAGGAACATTTCCTCATAGACTTCTATACAATCTGAGTTAATAAAGAGAGAGAGAAGTAGGAACATTTCCTCATAGACTTCTCTACAATCTGAGGTAATATATATAGAGAGAGAAGTAGGAACATTTCCTCATAGACTTCTCTACAATCTGAGGTAATATATATAGAGAGAGAGAGAAGTAGGAACATTTCCTCATAGACTTCTCTACAATCTCAGTTAATAAAGAGAAAGAGAGAAGTAGGAACATTTCCTCATCAGGCAAGGCTAGGTGAGTTTATTTATATAGCACTTTTAAACACAAGGCAATTCAAAGTGTTTTACAAAAAATGAAATTCATTAAGAAAATGGCATTTAAAATCACTCATTAAAAAGAAAAGATAATAAAATAAACATTAAAAGAAAAAATACATGGATAAAAGTTACAGTGCAGTTTAAGATGTGAATAGTTCAATTAAAAGCAGCGGCAAAAAGAAAAGTCTTCAGCTTGGATTTAAAAGTAGTCAGAGTTGCAGCGGACCTGCAGGTTTCTGGGAGTTTGTTCCAGATATTTGGAGCATAAGAACTGTACGCTGCTTCTCCATGTTTAGTTCTGACTCTGGGGACAGAAAGCTGACCGGTCCCTGAAGACCTGAGAGATCTGGATGGTTCATAATTTAGCAAGAGGTCAGAAATGTATTTTGGGCTGAAACCATTCAGAGCTTTATAAACCAGCATCAGTATTTTTGAAACCTGTTCTTTGACACACAGGAAGCCAGTGTAAAGACAGAACAGGAGTGATGTGATCCACTTTCTTAGTGTTAGAGAGGACTCGAGCAGCAGCGTTCTGAATCAGCTGCAGCTTTCTAATAGATTTTTTAGTGAGACCTGCAAAGACACCATGACAGTAGTCCAGTCTACTGAAGATAAAAGCATGGACAAGTTTTTCCAAATCCTGCTGTGACATTAGTCTTTTAATTCTAGATATGTTCTTTAGGTGATAGTAAGCTGATTTAGTAACTGTTTTAATGTGACTGTTGAAACTCAGGTCAGAGTCCATGACTACACCTAGATTTCTGGCTTTATCTGTTGTTTTGAACATTGCAGGCTGAAGCTCAACGCTAACTTTTATACGTTCTGCCTTGGCTCCAAAAACCATTAACTCAGTTTTATCTTTGTTTAATTGGAGAAAGTTCTGACACATCCAGTCATTGATTTGTTCAATGCACTTACTCAGTGTTTGAATTGGAGCATAGTCTCCTGGTTATATAGTTACGTAAATGTGTGTGTCATCCGTATAGCTTTGGTAACTTTTTTTTTTTTTCATTATCTGAGCCAATGGTAGCATGTAGTATATGTTAAAGAGAAGAGGCCCCAAGATGGAGCCTTGAGGTACCCCACATGTCATATTTGTCAACTCAGATGTGTATTTATTTTCATAGACTTCGATACAATCTGAAGAGTATATCTGATTTGTAATCTGAGGTTAAAGTACAGGTCTCATAGTATTAGTCTGTTTCTTTTAGTTTTCTCTTAATGTCATACATTGAAAGTAATCTCCCCCCCCCCCCCCCCCCCCCCCCCCCACAAGGTGTACCTGTGGAGGAGGCGGTGCCGGAGGAGCAGGTGATGGGCGGAGTCTAATCCTCTGACCAACGTGTCTCTTCAGCCAATCAGTGTGAAGGATGAAGGAGGGCCAAACTCACACGTCCCTTCCCCCTCATACCAAGGAGGCGGGCCAGGACTGACTGAGCCAATCACAGATGAGAGGGGGGTCAACGCATTACACTGTCATCATATTATATAATATCATAAATTATACTACATACTTATACAACTGAAGACGTTCTTTATAACTGCTTTAACAAAAGTTACCAACCATTAACTGTGTATGTATTACTTTATTTTACAGGGTTAGCGTTAAGAATGAGAAACAAATGTCAACAATAAACGGATTGAAGTTATAACCCTGCTCTCACTGTGTTAATATGTTTGTATAATGATAAGCCCCTGGCCCCCAGCCCCATCAGGTGGGAGGAGCCAGTGATATGTCTATGTTCACATTTCCATTTGTGTGTTTTTTACATTTTTTGAGAATGTTTTTTCTAAAGATTTAACGCTTCCATGTCATGTGACCTCGAATCAGGAACTTTATTTATTTTGATGCATATATGAATGTATTCATATGTATCATTATTTCAGAGGAGAGGAGGAGACACTGAACACTACAACTCCCATGATGCACTGCAACACCACACCATTTAAGGGTCGTCAAACATCAGCATGAAACCTGTTTATTACAAATGACACAAAGAAACGCTGCTGACGATGAACACATGAATAAATACATGATCACATGCACTGAAACTCAGGGACCAATCACCTGTCAGGTGACCGGGCCATACATTCTCATTGGCTGCAGAGCACGAACACCGCCAAAATAAAAGCCCAATAATCTCAGCTGAGGTGTTTGTCAAATAAAAAAAGTGCACATTTGGTGAACTAGCCCCAAGCTATACAGGAAACATGCACCTTACAAAATAAAAGTCTATAGAGGAATCCTCCCGTCGTCCATCTCCCTGCTTCAAACGTCAGGAACGCTAGGCTAGCAGTTTCCCTCCACTCCCAGTCTTTGTGCTAAGCTAGGCTAACCGTGATGACACTGATCCCTGAAACATGTGAAGAAGAAGAAGAACAGGAGGACTGATCTAAATATTTCATATACTTACAGCTGTACAGCGCACACGCACGCACGCACGCACGCACATACACACACACACACACACACACACACACACACACACACACACACACACACACACACACATACACACACACACACACTGCATAAGTCCTGGTGATGCTACTTTGTGAACAACAGATGTGTGTTGCAATGGACAGGAGCAGAGCTAGTTAGCCGTTAGCCGTTCTCTGTTAGCATTCAGGTTTTATTGCCTAATGACAGAGCTAACAGCTAACGTTCGCGGCGCTAACGTGTTACGTTAACGGAGGTTGCATTCAGTTACATTATGATGCATTCAAGCTCTATCTATAGCAAAAACAAATACATCCTTTAACATTATGATGATGTGTTCAAATGTAATCTAGTGAAATGTAATAACCAATCACGTGTCGCCTTCTCAGCGTTCATGTTTCCACATTAAAACTTAAAGCTCATGAACACACCACAGTCAGAAGCACAGGGGCACCTGAATGCACCGCAGTCAGAAGCACAAGGGCACCTGAACGCACCGCAGTCAGAAGCACAGGGGCTCCTGAACGCACCGCAGTCAGAAGCAAAGGAGCACCTGAACGCACCGCAGTCAGAAGTAAAGGAGCACCTGAACGCACCGCAGTCAGAAGCGTATCACAGGAGCACCTGAACGCACCACAGTCAGAAGCACAGGGGCACCTGAACGCACCACAGTCAGAAGCACAGGGGCACCTGAACGCACCACAGTCAGAAGTAAAGGAGCACCTGAACGCACCACAGTCAGAAGCGTATCACAGGAGCACCTGAACGCACCACAGTCGGAAGCGTATCACAGGAGCACCTGAACGCACCGCTCTCTGACTGACTCTGTATTCTATGTTGTGGCATCGAGCAGCGCGGGGAAAAGGACGTCTCTTCTTTATGTCCAGGGAAAAAGGACGTCAGTTCTTTGTGTCCCGGGGAAGAGGACGTCTCTTCTTTGTGTCCAGGAGAAGAGGACGTCTCTTCTTTGTGTCCCGGGGAAGAGGACGTCTCTTCTTTGTGTCCAGGGAACAGGACGTCTCTTCTTTGTGTCCAGGGAAGAGGACGTCTCTTCTTTGTGTCCAGGGAAGAGGACGTCTCTTCTTTGTGTCCAGGGGAAGAGGACGTCTCTTCTTTGTGTCCAGGAGAAGAGGATGTCTCTTCTTTGTGTCCCGGGGAAGAGGACGTCTCTTCTTTGTGTCCAGGAGAAGAGGACGTCTCTTCTTTGTGTCCCGGGGAAGAGGACGTCTCTGCTTTGTGTCCATGGGAAGAGGACGTCTCTTCTTTGTGTCCAGGGAAGAGGACGTCTCTTCTTTGTGTCCAGGGGAAGAGGACGTCTCTTCTTTGTGTCCAGGGAAGAGGACGTCTCTTCTTTGTGTCCAGGGGAAGAGGACGTCTCTTCTTTGTGTCCAGGGAACAGGACGTCTCTTCTTTGTGTCCAGGGAAGAGGACGTCTCTTCTTTGTGTCCAGGGGAAGAGGACGTCTCTTCTTTGTGTCCAGGGAACAGGACGTCTCTTCTTTGTGTCCAGGGGAAGAGGACGTCTCTTCTTTGTGTCCAGGAGAAGAGGACGTCTCTTCTTTGTGTCCAGGGAAGAGGACGTCTCTTCTTTGTGTCCAGGGAACAGGACGTCTCTTCTTTGTGTCCAGGGAAGAGGACGTCTCTTCTTTGTGTCCAGGGAAGAGGACGTCTCTTCTTTGTGTCCAGGAGAAGAGGACGTCTCTTCTTTGTGTCCAGGGAAGAGGACGTCTCTTCTTTGTGTCCAGGGAAGAGGACGTATCTTCTTTGTGTCCAGGGAAGAGGACGTCTCTTCTTTGTGTCCAGGGAACAGGACGTCTCTTCTTTGTGTCCAGGAGACTAGGACGTCTCTTCTTTGTGTCCAGGGAAGAGGATGTCTCTTCTTTGTGTCCAGGGAAGAGGACGTCTCTTCTTTGTGTCCAGGGAAGAGGTGCGTTCAAGTACCCAACAGACATTCAGCTACGATCACAGCAAAGGAACATTCATGAAATAAAATGTGATACATCTGTCCTGGACCGGTCAGAAGGCTTCGACATGAGTCACGGGGGGGGGGGGGGGGGGGCTACATGTGTGTGTTGGGGGGGGGGGGGGGGCTACATGTGGGCGGTCCTCCTGCTAGCATTAGCGTTAGCGGGGGCGGCGCGGGGTTTGGAGGCGGGCTTTTTCTCCCTGGGGGAGGGGCGGGTCTGAGCCTGGAAACCCCCACCCGCCTGGAGACCCCCCCCCACCTGGAGACCCCCCCCCGGCTCCACGATGGTGTTGATCACTACGGAAACACAAACAAGACATTCAGTCGATGCCTTTGATATGTCTGGCAGTCTGGTGGCCGTCTACAGAGTTCCAGGTCTACAGAGGTCCAAGTCTACAGAAGTTCAGGTCTACAGAGGTCCAGGTCTACAGAAGTTCAGGTCTACAGAGGTCCAGGTCTACAGAGTTCCAGGTCTACAGAGGTCCAAGTCTACAGAAGTTCAGGTCTACAGAGATCCAGGTCTACAGAGTTCCAGGTCTACAGAGGTCCAAGTCTACAGAAGTTCAGGTCTACAGAGGTCCAGGTCTACAGAGTTCCAGGTCTACAGAGGTCCAAGTCTACAGAAGTCCAGGTCTACAGAGATCCAGGTCTACAGAGGTCCATGTCTACAGAGGTCCAGGTCTACAGAGGTTCAGGTCTACAGAGGTTCTGGTCTACAGAGGTTCAGGTCTACGGAGGTTCAGGTCTACAGAGGTTCAGGTCTACAGTACCTTGGAGCTGCCTCTGGACTCGGCGCAGCTCTCGGAGGATGGAGGTGATTTCCTGTGAGGAGACAGAGACAGACCAGGTTCAGACAGAGACAGACCAGGTTCAGAGACCGACCAGGTTCAGGGACAGAGACAGACCAGGTTCAGACAGAGACAGACCAGGTTCAGACAGAGACAGACCAGGTTCAGAGACAGACCAGGTTCAGAGACAGACCAGGTTCAGAGACAGACCAGGTTCAGGGACAGAGACAGACCAGGTTCAGACAGAGACAGACCAGGTTCAGACAGAGACAGACCAGGTTCAGACAGAGACAGACCAGGTTCAGAGACAGACCAGGTTCAGAGACAGACCAGGTTCAGAGACAGACCAAGTTCAGACAGAGACAGACCAGGTTCAGAGACAGAGACAGACCAGGTTCAGACAGAGACAGACCAGGTTCAGAGATAGACCAAGTTCAGACAGAGACAGACCTTGTTGGAGGTCTTCAGGACGGGGACTTCGTTCTCAGCGTTGATCTTGGCCTCGATCTCCTCCCAGACCTCCGCCTTGTTCTGGAACAGAACCCTGCGGACAGGAAGTCAACACCTGAAAACCTCCAGGAGCCCTTTCACGATAAAAGTGTTTCGACTGAAGGTAACAACACATGTCCCATGAACATATTTATCTTCTGGGGTTAATATATATATTTATTAAAACATATATTCTTCTCACTTCATCTTCTCTGCCAGCTGCTCTGTGTTTTCCCGGATCGCAAGGGACAGCTGGGAGACCGGGTTCAGCATCAGGTTGTCCAGCAGCACCTGAGACGCACACACACACTGTTAAAACGCACACACTGTTTACAAACACACACACACACACACACACACACACACACACACACACACACACACACACACACACACACACACACACACACACACACACACACACACACACACACACACACACACACACACACACACACACACACACACACACACACACACTGTTTACACACACACACACACCAGTGGCGGTGCGAGGGGGTGGAGACGAGTTTTAAGCTAATAGCCTATAAAGTTATGGATATTAGAAAGTGTTTTTCATCGAAGCAGGCGCCACAAGCAACATGATGTTTCAGGTTTGTGAGTCTAATGGTGATATCTGCAGTCTGGCTGACTGAGTAAGAAGTGAAAAAGAGTGAGGTAACGTTATAGCTAGTAAACATGGAGTAACCACACTAAGTATACCCTCATATGTTAGTATGTATGCAGAACATGACTAAAAATGATCCTAAGATGTAACGTTAACCCTTCATACCTCAGTCTACCTTTAAGACACTAAAACAACGTATTCCAATTTGAATTTTGTTTTCGCGCATGGAATTATACCGGCTCTCGTTTCAGTACACATAACAACGTAACCATAGCAACGGAACTGACAGGCAACCCTCTGAATCAGACTCCCATTGGCTGTGACTGCATCCACTCAGAGGTTCAGATTCAGAAACGTGAATCTTACACTCTTTACGTCACAAACAAAGATGGTGGATGAGAGTAGATCTATAGAACGATAAGCAATGCGCCAGAATCAAGGTGAGACTATCCGCATCCTTTAAAACTCTACGCACATTCGTTTCACCGAAATAAGTAAAGGACTGTGTTTGAGTGAGTTAAGGCATTAGTTTGCTTCATTAAAGGGTGTTAATGAAGAAGTGTTCTCCAGTGCCTTTTGTCCGCTTTAAGGTATCATTAAGGTAGGGTTAATGTTGCTCTCAGAGTGCATCAGATTGATGCTTTTAACTTCAATATTAAAAAAAAAAGATCTTTGCGGGGGAGCCTGCCCCCGGACCACCCTAGAGGAGGCGACGACCCCCCTAAAGGATGTTCGGTCCACCCCCCACTTGTAAAAAATAGTAATTTACCCCTGCACTCTCCGATCTCCTACAATCCTAAATCCGCCACTGACACACACACACACATACACACGGTTAAAAACTCAGAAATTGAATCAACATCGTCAATAACCCCCAAAATTCTCCTAATCTGACATTTTATAACTATTGTCTATAATGCTAAGTAGCTCAATTTATGCTAACTGTATACATCTCTATGAGCTGCAGACCCTACTCTTCACTTCTATCAGAACACGTTGGGGTCTCAGCATGTCAGCTGGTGGACTGGACTACTCTGGGGAAGTGAAATCTTCAGAGCTGTTTTGTGGTATTTTGAACACACAATTTTGAAATGTGGGGCCTATTAGAAAGCATTTGGGACTCTAAACCACGCTAATGCTAATGTTAATGCTAGTCTGAAATATCGTTGGCAGAATCTTGATTTTTTTTGAGGAGTTAACAGGTTTTTTCAAAACCTCAAAGTGTGCCAGTTTTAGTACCTGCATCCACCTTTGAAAGATGTCCCTGGTATATTCAATAATGTACAGCACTAGTTGTTCATAATGAACATGTGAGATCCTGTGAATCAGACAGTGTGTAGACATCTGTGACGTCCTCTTCAGACGATGCAGCAGCTACTCAAACCACAGCTACTCCCATTATTTTAGGTTCATTTGTTAACATGAACAAACACACATGTTCATCTGGAGGACGTGTGAGCCCAGATGAGACAGGATGGGTCCTGGGTTCAGAGCCCGGTCCCCCCAGAGAGGGCCTGCCTCTGCCTGTCCAGGTCACGGAGTTAAACTACCGAGTTACTGGTGAGTGAGAAGATAGCTAAATGGGAACAGGAAGTTACCGGACATGTGGGGTAACAGGAAGTTAACCGGTAACAGGAAGTTAACTGGGTAACAGGAAGTTAACCGGGTAACAGGAAGTTAACCGGTTGTCACTACCCGATCTGCAGCTCTGCCCGATCTGTACTGCGCATGTGCGAGATTGTCCGCCATATTGGACAACTCCAGACGGCAGCCCAAGAAGGACACTTGACACAGTGGCTTTTGGCAAAGCTGAAAAATAACACTCGAGAGAGAGATGAGTTATTGTTATTACAACGTGACTTCACTTTTATTTAACAACTCTTTTTATGGGTTCTTTTATTTGGGGTTCAGTACATTGTCAGAACAAGTGAGAAATGGATTTAACTTCTGTTAGACAGTTATCATACTGAATACATATTTACTGTGAATGTATGCAAAAATGTATGGCATATAGCTGTCTAACAGAAGTTAAATCCATTTCTCACTTATTCTGACAATGAACTGAACCCCAAATAAAAGAACCCAATAAAAAGAGTTGTTAAATAAAAGGGAAGTCACGTTGTGATAACAATAACTCATCTCTCCCTCTCGTTTTATTTTTCAGCTTTGCCAAAAGCCACTGTGTCAAGTGTCCTTCTTGGGTTGCCGTCCGGAGTTCTCCTATATGGCGGACCATCTCGCACATGGGCACTGCAGATCGGGCAGAGCTGCAGATCGGGTAGTGACACCGGTAACAGGAAGTTAACCGGGTAACAGGAAGTTAACCGGTAACGGGAAGATAACCGGTAACAGGAAGTTAACCGGTAACAGGAAGTTAACCGGGGGGGAAATAACCAACAAATTGATCAGTTGCCACAGTAATGAGTAAGAACTCTTCCAGACTGAGAGCCTCTCGAGTCAGATAGAAATGAACGGAGCCTCAGTGACCTCTTCGCGGTTCCACGGACGGCGCTGCTTAGAACCGGGCTCAGGCTCATTCATGTTAGCGTCCAGGTCGGGGCCGTCAGCAGAACCTGGAGGAACCTTCTGGTAGTTTAAACTGGCCTCGGGGATATGTTGGACCAGCTGGAAAGAAGAGTACAGGAAGTCGGATCCAGCGTCTGAATGTGTCAGCGAGCAGCTCTGTGAACGCATGCACCAAGTCAACATGCAGCTGCGATGGTGGTGGGGGGTGTAGGCAGTGGGTTATTGTCTGCTGGGATACAGCGTGTTAACGGTGGGGCAGAGGTGCAGCTACATGTCCCAGTTCAACCACTTCAGTCATGGTGCACAGCAGTTGACATTTGTTCATGGCAAAACGACTGAGGAAGCACAAAACAAACAGCAGAACGCAAATGTGACAAAATAAAACATGTTCCCCCCAGGGTGGAGTCAGAAGGGTCGCCTTACGGTGGGTTCGATAGCTGTTTCTGTAACTGTAGATGTTAGTCAGGCGCAGCTGGAGCTCCTTCAAGCTGCTTTATCTCTGAGGTCCAGCAGGGGGCGACTCCTCTGGTTGTATGAAGAAGTCTGATTGAATAGAAGTCTATGAGGAAATGTTCCTCATAAATATCTCCTTTGGTTCTTGCCTTGGTGCAACCTCCCATTGATTCCAGCTGTTATCTGTTTTGTGCTAACTCAGTGGTTTGTCGTTAGTAATGTTTGACACCGCTCACTCAGACAAATCTCAAAATAATAAAAATCAAAAGTGCTCCAGAACAGTCCTCCACAGGTGAGAGTGTAAGGAGCAAACACCTGAGATGGTGGAACCCCGCCTACGTATGGATAAGATGACCTCTGCAGCACAACAGAGAAATTAATCATGAGAATCCAAAGCATGATGAAGCTCATCAACCCACCTCTTCCTCACAACACACTGCCGATGTGCGATCAGAGACACTACAGCTGAATAACTAACAGAGATCAGCATGAAACATCCCCACTTCCTAACTGACATCAGAGTCTTTACATTGCAAGTTTTCTGACATGTTAAGGTTCATTATGCTAACGAGGCTAACTTATGGTGAGTTTATGAGGAATCTACGTAAACAGACAAAGCTACTAAAATAATCTCCTGCATTTGAAATGTTGTGCTTTCTTTCCACTAAACGGAAAAGATGACATGTTATGGATGAAAATTAAGCAGCGCATGAAAAAGTAGTTTTTAGATGCTCAAAGAAAACTGGGAACACACTTTTTGAAGAGCGCCACAGTTTAAAGGAGAGGTTTAAATCATCAACTCTCGCCATAACAACATAATAATAACTACCTCAGATTGTAGAGAAGTCTATGAGGAAATGTTCCTACTTCTCTCTCTCTATTTATTACCTCAGATTGTAGAGAAGTCTATGAGGAAATGCTCCTACTTCTCTCTCTCTCTTTATTACCTCAGATTGTAGAGAAGTCTATGAGGAAATGTTCCTACTTCTCTCTCTCTTTATTACCTCAGATTGAATAGAAGTCTATGAGGAAATGTTCCTACTTCTCTCTCTCTCTTTATTACCTCAGATTGTAGAGAAGTCTATGAGGAAATGTTCCTACTTCTCTCTCTCTCTTTATTACCTCAGATTGTAGAGAAGTCTATGAGGAAATGTTCCTACTTCTCTCTCTCTTTATTACCTCAGATTGAATAGAAGTCTATGAGGAAATGTTCCTACTTCTCTCTCTCTCTTTATTACCTCAGATTGTAGAGAAGTCTATGAGGAAATGTTCCTACTTCTCTCTCTCTTTATTACCTCAGATTGAATAGAAGTCTATGAGGAAATGTTCCTACTTCTCTCTCTCTCTCTTTATTACCTCAGATTGTAGAGAAGTCTATGAGGAAATGTTTCTACTTCTCTCTCTCTTTATTACCTCAGATTGAATAGAAGTCTATGAGGAAATGTTCCTACTTCTCTCTCTCTCTTTATTACCTCAGATTGTATAGAAGTCTATGAGGAAATGTTCCTACTTCTCTCTCTCTTTATTACCTCAGATTGTATAGAAGTCTATGAGGAAATGTTCCTACTTCTCTCTCTCTCTTTATTACCTCAGATTGTATAGAAGTCTATGAGGAAATGTTCCTACTTCTCTCTCTCTTTATTACCTCAGATTGTAGAGAAGTCTATGAGGAAATGTTCCTACTTCTCTCTCTCTCTTTATTACCTCAGATTGTAGAGAAGTCTATAAGGAAATGTTCCTACTTCTCTCTCTCTTTATTACCTCAGATTGTAGAGAAGTCTATGAGGAAATGTTCCTACATTTCTCTCTCTCTTTATTACCTCAGATTGTATAGAAGTCTATGAGGAAATGTTCCTACTTCTCTCTCTCTTTATTACCTCAGATTGTATAGAAGTCTATGAGGAAATGTTCCTACTTTTCTCTCTCTCTTTATTACGTCAGATTGTAGAGAAGTCTATGAGGAAATGTTCCTACTTCTCTCTCTCTCTTTATTACCTCAGATTGTAGAGAAGTCTATGAGGAAATGTTCCTACTTCTCTCTCTCTCTTTATTACCTCAGATTGTATAGAAGTCTATGAGGAAATGTTCCTACTTCTCTCTCTCTCTTTATTACCTCAGATTGTAGAGAAGTCAATGAGGAAATGTTCCTACTTCTCTCTCTCTCATTATTACCTCAGATTGTATAGAAGTCTATGAGGAAATGTTCCTACTTCTCTCTCTCTTTATTACCTCAGATTGTATAGAAGTCTATGAGGAAATGTTCCTACTTCTCTCTCTCTTTATTACCTCAGATTGTAGAGAAGTCTATGAGGAAATGTTCCTACTTCTCTCTCTCTCTCTTTATTACCTCAGATTGTAGAGAAGTATATGAGGAAATGTTCCTACTTCTCTCTCTCTTTATTACCTCAGATTGTATAGAAGTCTATGAGGAAATGTTCCTACTTCTCTCTCTCTTTATTAACTCAGATTGTATAGAAGTCTATGAGGAAATGTTCCTGCTTCTCTCTCTCTCGTTATTACCTCAGATTGTAGAGAAGTCTATGAGGAAATGTTCCTACTTCTCTCTCTCTCTTTATTACCTCAGATTGAATAGAAGTCTATGAGGAAATGTTCCTACTTCTCTCTCTCTTTATTACCTCAGATTGTATAGAAGTATATGAGGAAATGTTCCTACTTCTCTCTCTCTCTTTATTACCTCAGATTGTAGAGAAGTATATGAGGAAATGTTCCTACTTCTCTCTCTCTCTTTATTACCTCAGATTGTAGAGAAGTCTATGAGGAAATGTTCCTACTTCTCTCTTTCTTTATTACCTCAGATTGTATAGAAGTCTATGAGGAAATGTTCCTACTTCTCTCTCTCTTTATTACCTCAGATTGTAGAGAAGTCTATGAGGAAATGTTCCTACTTCTCTCTCTCTTTATTACCTCAGATTGTAGAGAAGTCTATGAGGAAATGTCCCTACTTCTCTCTCTCTCTTTATTACCTCAGATTGTAGAGAAGTCTATGAGGAAATGTTCCTACTTCTCTCTCTCTTTATTACCTCAGATTGTATAGAAGTCTATGAGGAAATGTTCCTACTTCTCTCTCTCTTTATTACCTCAGATTGTAGAGAAGTCTATGAGGAAATGTTCCTGCTTTTCTCTCTCTCTTTATTACCTCAGATTGTATAGAAGTCTATGAGGAAATGTTCCTGCTTCTCTCTCTCTCTTTATTACCTCAGATTGTAGAGAAGTCTATGAGGAAATGTTCCTACTTCTCTCTCTCTCTTTATTACCTCAGATTGTATAGAAGTCTATAAGGAAATGTTCCTACTTCTCTCTCTCTTTATTACCTCAGATTGTAGAGAAGCCTATGAGGAAATGTTCCTTCTCTCTCTCTTTATTACCTCAGATTGTATAGAAGTCTATGAGGAAATGTTCCTACTTCTCTCTCTCTTTATTACCTCAGATTGTATAGAAGTCTATGAGGAAATGTTCCTTCTCTCTCTCTTTATTACCTCAGATTGTAGAGTAGTCTATGAGGAAATGTTCCTACTTCTCTCTCTCTCTTTATTACCGCAGATTGTAGAGAAGTCTATGAGGAAATGTTCCTACTTCTCTCTCTCTCTTTATTACCGCAGATTGTAGAGAAGTCTATGAGGAAATGTTCCTACTTCTCTCTCTCTTTATTACCTCAGATTGTATAGAAGTCTATGAGGAAATGTTCCTACTTCTCTCTCTCTTTATTACCTCAGATTGTATAGAAGTCTATGAGGAAATGTTCCTACTTCTCTCTCTCTTTATTACCTCAGATTGTAGAGAAGTCTATGAGGAAATGTTCCTACTTCTCTCTCTCTCTTTATTACCTCAGATTGTATAGAAGTCTATGAGGAAATGTTCCTACTTCTCTCTCTCTTTATTACCGCAGATTGTAGAGAAGTCTATGAGGAAATGTTCCTACTTCTCTCTCTCTCTTTATTACCTCAGATTGTAGAGAAGTCTATGAGGAAATGTTCCTACTTCTCTCTCTCTCTTTATTACCGCAGATTGTAGAGAAGTCTATGAGGAAATGTTCCTACTTCTCTCTCTCTTTATTACCTCAGATTGTATAGAAGTCTATGAGGAAATGTTCCTACTTCTCTCTCTCTTTATTACCTCAGATTGTATAGAAGTCTATGAGGAAATGTTCCTACTTCTCTCTCTCTTTATTACCTCAGATTGTAGAGAAGTCTATGAGGAAATGTTCCTACTTCTCTCTCTCTTTATTTCCTCAGATTGTAGAGAAGTCTATGAGGAAATGTTCCTACTTCTCTCTCTCTTTATTACCTCAGATTGTATAGAAGTCTATGAGGAAATGTTCCTACTTCTCTCTCTCTTTATTACCTCAGATTGTAGAGAAGTCTATGAGGAAATGTTCCTACTTCTCTCTCTCTTTATTACCTCAGATTGTAGAGAAGTCTATGAGGAAATGTTCCTACTTCTCTCTCTCTTTATTACCTCAGATTGTATAGAAGTCTATGAGGAAATGTTCCTACTTCTCTCTCTCTCTATTACCTCAGATTGTAGAGAAGTCTATGAGGAAATGTTCCTACTTCTCTCTCTCTTTATTACCTCAGATTGTATAGAAGTCTATGAGGAAATGTTCCTACTTCTCTCTCTCTTTATTACCTCAGATTGTATAGAAGTCTATGAGGAAATGTTCCTACTTCTCTCTCTCTCTATTACCTCAGATTGTTGAGAAGTCTATGAGGAAATGTTCCTACTTCTCTCTCTCTTTATTACCTCAGATTGTAGAGAAGTCTATGAGGAAATGTTCCTACTTCTCTCTCTCTTTATTACCTCAGATTGTAGAGAAGTCTATGAGGAAATGTTCCTACTTCTCTCTCTCTTTATTACCTCAGATTGTAGAGAAGTCTATGAGGAAATGTTCCTTCTCTCTCTCTTTATTACCTCAGATTGTATAGAAGTCTATGAGGAAATGTTCCTACTTCTCTCTCTCTTTATTACCTCAGATTGTAGAGAAGTCTATGAGGAAATGTTCCAACTTCTCTCTCTCTTTATTACCTCAGATTGTAGAGAAGTCTATGAGGAAATGTTCCTACTTCTCTCTCTCTTTATTACCTCAGATTGTAGAGAAGTCTATGAGGAAATGTTCCTTCTTCTCTCTCTCTTTATTGCCTCAGATTGTATAGAAGTCTATGAGGAAATGTTCCTACTTCTCTCTCTCTTTATTACCTCAGATTGTAGAGAAGTCTATGAGGAAATGTTCCTACTTCTCTCTCTCTTTATTACCGCAGATTGTAGAGAAGTCTATGAGGAAATGTTCCTTCTCTCTCTCTTTATTACCTCAGATTGTATAGAAGTCTATGAGGAAATATTCCTACTTCTCTCTCTCTTTATTACCTCAGATTGTAGAGAAGTCTATGAGGAAATGTTCCTACTTCTCTCTCTCTTTATTACCGCAGATTGTAGAGAAGTCTATGAGGAAATGTTCCTACTTCTCTCTCTCTTTATTACCTCAGATTGTAGAGAAGTCTATGAGGAAATGTTCCTACTTCTCTCTCTCTCTTTATTACCTCAGATTGTAGAGAAGTCTATGAGGAAATGTTCCTACTTCTCCCTCTCTTTATTACCTCAGATTGTAGAGAAGTCTATGAGGAAATGTTCCTACTTCTCTCTCTCTCTTTATTACCTCAGATTGTATAGAAGTCTATGAGGAAATGTTCCTACTTCTCTCTCTCTCTTTATTACCTCAGATTGTATAGAAGTCTATGAGGAAATGTTCCCACTTCTCTCTCTCTCTTTATTACCTCAGATTGTAGAGAAGTCTATGAGGAAATGTTCCTACTTCTCTCTCTCTCTATTACCTCAGATTGTAGAGAAGTCTATGAGGAAATGTTCCTACTTCTCTCTCTCTTTATTACCTCAGATTGTAGAGAAGTCTATGAGGAAATGTTCCTACTTCTCTCTCTCTTTATTACCTCAGATTGTAGAGAAGTCTATGAGGAAATGTTCCTACTTCTCTCTCTCTCTATTACCTCAGATTGTATAGAAGTCTATGAGGAAATGTTCCTATTTCTCTCTCTCTTTATTACCTCAGATTGTAGAGAAGTCTATGAGGAAATGTTCCTACTTCTCTCTCTCTTTATTACCGCAAATTGTAGAGAAGTCTATGAGGAAATGTTCCTTCTCTCTCTCTTTATTACCTCAGATTGTAGAGAAGTCTATGAGGAAATGTTCCTACTTCTCTCTCTCTTTATTACCTCAGATTGTATAGAAGTCTATGAGGAAATGTTCCTACTTCTCTCTCTCTTTATTACCTCAGATTGTATAGAAGTCTATGAGGAAATGTTCCTACTTCTCTCTCTCTTTATTACCTCAGATTGTAGAGAAGTCTATGAGGAAATATTCCTACTTCTCTCTCTCTTTATTACCTCAGATTGTAGAGAAGTCTATGAGGAAATGTTCCTACTTCTCTCTCTCTTTATTACCGCAGATTGTAGAGAAGTCTATGAGGAAATATTCCTACTTCTCTCTCTCTTTATTACCTCAGATTGTAGAGAAGTCTATGAGGAAATGTTCCTACTTCTCTCTCTCGTTATTACCTCAGATTGTAGAGAAGTCTATGAGGAAATGTTCCTACTTCTCTCTCTCTCTCTCTTTATTACCTCAGATTGTAGAGAAGTCTATGAGGAAAAGGTCTTCAAATCATTAGCTCTCGCAATAACAAAATCATAATAACTAAGTGTTATGACATATATATTTTTATATCTAAGGTTATACATCTTGTGTTTTCCCAGTTTAAGAAGCTGTGGAGGTGTAAGGGGGATGGGGGGTTTGCCTACCTCTTCCCTGGCAGAGATGGGGGAAGCCGGGGTGTTGGGCAGCGAGCTCGGGGAGGTGGCCACCCCGATGCCGGAGCTCGGCGAGTCTCCGTCCCCAGCCACATCGTGGATTTCCTTCGCCAGGATGGCCAGGTCTTTTGCCAAATCCTGACTGAGTCTGCAGGAAGCAAAACATATCGGAGAGGGGATATCAGAGGTTACCAGAGGCGGACCGAACCCGCCTTAGATTATTTTCTTTAATAATCCAAAATGACTTGGAGAAATCCCATTGGACCAGGGAGATGCTGCCTTCAGGGTCCAACATTTGAATATCAGAATCATCAAATCCTTTATTAGTCCCACAGCGGGGCATAGCAGGTCAAAGAACAGGCATGTAACACAGAACCTATCCTACCCTGCAGCTCTGGATAGAAAGCTCCTGTCTGCAGGGCTCTGCAGCTCTGGATAGAAAGCTACTGTCTGCAGGGCTCTGCAGCTCTGGATAGAAAGCTACTGTCTGCAGGGCTCTGCAGCTCTGGATAGAAAGCTACTGTCTGCAGGGCTCTGCAGCTCTAGATAGAAAGCTACTGTCTGCAGGGCTCTGCAGCTCTGGATAGAAAGCTACTGTCTGCATGGCTCTGTAGCTCTAGATAGAAAGCTACTGTCTGCAGGGCTCTGTAGCTCTGGATAGAAAGCTACTGTCTGCAGGGCTCTGTAGCTCTGGATAGAAAGCTACTGTCTGCATGGCTCTGCAGCTCTGGATAGAAAGCTGCTGTCTGCATGGCTCTGTAGCTCTGGATAGAAAGCTGCTGTCTGCAGGGCTCTGTAGCTCTGGATAGAAAGCTGCTGTCTGCATGGCTCTGTAGCTCTGGATAGAAAGCTGCTGTCTGCAGGGCTCTGTAGCTCTGGATAGAAAGCTGCTGTCTGCATGACTCTGCAGCTCTGGATAGAAAGCTACTGTCTGCAGGGCTCTGTAGCTCTAGATAGAAAGCTGCTGTCTGCAGGGCTCTGCAGCTGTGGATAGAAAGCTGCTGTCTGCAGGGCTCTGCAGCTCTAGATAGAAAGCTACTGTCTGCAGGGCTCTGCAGCTCTAGATAGAAAGCTGCTGTCTGCAGGACTCTGTAGCTCTAGATAGAAAGCTGCTGTCTGCAGGACTCTGCAGCTCTAGATAGAAAGCTGCTGTCTGCAGGACTCTGCAGCTGTGGATAGAAAGCTGCTGTCTGCAGGGCTCTGCAGCTCTGGATAGAAAGCTGCTGTCTGCAGGACTCTGTAGCTCTGGATAGAAAGCTGCTGTCTGCAGGACTCTGCAGCTCTGGATAGAAAGCTGCTGTCTGCAGGACTCTGCAGCTCTGGATAGAAAGCTGCTGTCTGCAGGGCTCTGCAGCTCTAGATAGAAAGCTGCTGTCTGCAGGACTCTGCAGCTCTGGATAGAAAGCTGCTGTCTGCAGGGCTCTGTAGCTGTGGATAGAAAGCTGCTGTCTGCAGGGCTCTGCAGCTGTGGATAGAAAGCTGCTGTCTGCAGGACTCTGCAGCTGTGGATAGAAAGCTGCTGTCTGCAGGACTCTTGCTGCAGTTTGAATCTCTATGGATTGTTTCTTTTGAGAAAAGCCTGCGCTAAATGACTAAAATGTGATGTAATGTTATCTTACTTGGCGATCTCGGCGCTGTGCGTGGACCAGTTCTGGTAGGGGTCCACCTCGCTCTCGTCCTCCTCCGTCTCCACGGACACAGACTTGGATCTCGTGGCGGCGGTCCGCTGGCGTGGCGTCTGGGAGGAAGAGGGGGGGCGTTTGGACTGATTCATGGTATTCGTCACATATTCTTCCTCCTCCGAGGATGAGGAGAAGTCCGAGCCCTTCTGTCTGCGACGGGAACCTGGACACATTTCATTTAGGTTCATTTACTGAGGAAGATTTTCCCCATACACCCATGTCGAGGGTCAGACATTTTAAATCACAAAGAAACAGTAGGTGATGATGAGATGTTTCTGTGTTAAGGTAGGAGCAGTTCAAACAGGAGGAAGGACAGGAGGATTAAGCATGTCACTGCATATTAAAAACTGTCCCGGACTCACTGGCTCCGGGGTACTTGGCTCCGCTGGACCGGGTCCGGGTCAGCGTCTGTTTAGCTCCGCCCCCCCTGCTCACTGCCTCACCCACAGACGTCTTCCTGGTGCTGACGGCCGACTCTGAGTTACGGGTAGAAAACCCGACCCGGCCCGTGGAGGACGTCTCGGTGTCGCTGGGAGTTGTGAAGGAACCGGTCCTCTTTCTCGGCATCGCTAAGATGTCCAGCCTAGAGGAAAGAAGGCAGTCTGTTAAAGGACAGTCTGTTAGAACAGTGGTTCTAAACTGGTGGGTCGCGACCCAAAAGTGGGTCGCAGACCCGTTTCGAGTGGGTCGCAGGTGTGTTAGTGAAAACAAAAAAAAGTGTCTTTAAAATAAGTCAAACTTTTATTTTGAAAGCCCGATTTTCTAACGCTGTGCATGCAGAAAGCATTGGACTGGAAGTATCGGAGACCATAAACGGTTTGGAAAACTTCTGTCACGTAGTGAACATCTCCTCAATAAAACATCTTTGCTGATGTTTTTTTTTCGAGTCTTCTGGCCAATCAGAATCAAGGTTGTTGCCGGAAGTCCCCACGGAGAATAACTTTACGGTAGAACTACTCTTTATACATCCATGGGTACAACTTCAGATAACTTCAGATACAAATGAACACATAATGAAATATGACCCCCGGTTTGATGATTGACAGGTCACAGAACAATGGGGGCCATCTACCCTTACCCACAATTTAAAGTAAGTCACACAGTCTATCTCCTCTTTGCTCTTCTCTCTGTGTGGAGCAGCAAGTTGTCAGAACAAAGTGAAACACAAACAATGACATAACATATTATTAATTAAGACTCGAAAAAACATCAGCAAAGAAGTTTTTTTGAGAAGATGATCACTATGTGACAGAAGTTTTCCAAAGCGTTTATGGTCTTCGTTTCTTCCAGTCCAACGCCTACTGCATGCTCAGCGTTAGAAAATCGGGACTTCAAAATACAATTTTGACTTTTTTCCACCAAAAAAAAAAAAAAAAATTATATTTATTTTTTCTTCACTCACACATCTGCGACCCACTCGAAGTGGGTCCGCAAGCCACTTTCGGTTCGCGACCCACCAGTTGAGAACCACTGTGTTAGCGGACAGTCTGTTAGAGGACAGTCTGTTAGAGGACAGTGTTAAAGTGAGTCCATGTTCTGATGAACAGACCTGGACAACTTCTTGGCTTCGGCGGTTGTTCTGGATGGTGCCGTGATGTCAGAGTTCTGGGAGGCCCGGTCGGTCTCGGCCCGGTCGGTCTCGGCCCGGTCGGTCTCGGTACCTTCGTTGTCCGAGGCCTCGCCCAGGCGTGCCCGGCGCAACATGGAGGCTCGGGTCGGCCGCGGCGCTGACAGGCTGTTGGACCGCATCAGAACCTGCTGCGTTGCTGCCTTGGACGTCTTTACGCTATCTTCTTTCTGAGGATGGCCGAGGAGTTTCTTGCTGCGGCTGGACGGGCGGGAGACTTCATGGTCAGACGAGGTGGTTTCGGTCCAGTGTGGCCCCTGCTGGCCCTCGGACAGGTCCAGAGAGCCGCGGTTTCCCGCGCAGCGGCGCATCTGGAACCTCTTTGCCGCCTCTGCCTTGCTCGATGGTTCCGAGGTCGTCTGGCTCCGGCGTTTCTCAGAAAGCCGTTCGCGGGCAGAGAGTTGCCGTGCCTTGTGTTGGACGGACTGGCTGGAGCTGGACCTGTCTTTCTGGACGCTGCTGAGGGCGGGACGCTTTTTGGAGGTGGAGCGAACCGGAGCGTTTTTGCTGCTAACCTGGCTCACGGTGCTCGCTGTGTCCACGTCCGACTCCCCGGACAGGGAGTCGTCCATGTGGGTGGACGAGCCTCCTTTCTTGGAGCTACGAGCCGAGCCGGACGAGGGGAACTTTGAATCCAGAGGGGTCAGGGTTCCCTCGGCCTCCTGCAGGAAGGACTGCGAGTCCTGGATGTTGTCCCTCCGCTGCTCCATGTCCCTGATGGAGGGCTGGCTGGAGATGTGGGGAAGCCTCTTAGTCTGAACGGTGTCGCCGGGCTGCTCTTTGGTGAAGCTCTCCTGCCGGACTATGGAGGACATGCCGCTGTCTCTGGTGGGGACCGAGTCCTGCATTTGGAGGTTTGGAGCAGAGCTGTTGGGTTTGACACCCGTCCTCCTGGGTTCGTGTCCACTCAGGTGTCGGATCAGGACGGTGGTAGGGGGGGGCTTTACCGGGCATCGGGCCTGGTCGGGTTTGCCCGGGCTGCCTCCAGAACCGATGTAGAAGGAGGTGGATTTGGTTGTAGGAGGACCGGCTGGAGACAAAGTTCCCATCCTGGTCTGATTCTTCTTGGTGTCCTCCAGAACAGGCCAGTCATCTGAGCGGCTGGCATCACTCAGGCTGTCAGGATCCACATCATCCTGAACCGCGAGGCGCTGGGTGGAGTCCTGTGGGCGGGAAGGACCCAAGATCTTGTCCAGGGGTTCCTGACCTTGGTATGATTCATGGCGAATCAGGATACTCGGAGGAACACTTTCCAGTTTTTCTGGTGGAACCTGGGGCAGCAGCCTTCGGGTCCTGGAGCTGTGGCTGGACTCCGACTCAGAGTTATCGTAGCTGTGAGGTCCTGTAGACCGGCTCATGATGCGCAGATCTACAAAAACAAATTGGGTTATCTTCGTTTGTCACATGTCTCAGGGCCAATGAGAGTGTTGCCTGCTTTATTTCAAGCCTGCGATTTAAAAAAGAGGCAACCACCAAACGTCATCTAACCACAAACCACACATGATCTGGCATAAAGAGTTTCATGTATTCATTAAAGAAATCAACTTGGAAAGTGGGGCCCTCCTACACATAAGCAGCAAGGCTTCTCTGTAATTGAACACATACAGGAGGCTGCCTGAGGATGCCTCAAAGTCCTTCCATCATCTGATCCTCACAGGAGCCAGTATTGTGCTCTTCAGGTTCAGCGTTATCATCATCAGGGAATGAAATTAGCCCCTGGTAGTTAGGGTGCGTTCACCTAAGCTACATTTGTTGTTGCTAATGTTGTTGTTGTTGGTATCTACAAGGAGATAAGCCCTGCAGGTAAGGCGATGTTAAGCCTTGCTTCCTGTGTGAACGCAGCTTTACAGAGTAGATGTTGGCAGGAAAAAACACCTTCCGATCACCTGCCACCATCTGCCCTTTAGGAACAAATATTATTTTTAAAATAACTATTACTAATTGAATTAAGGTCAGGGGTTGGGGCCGTACTGTATATTGTAAACTTCTACTGTATAGTACCACTGCCAGAGCGGCATGCCAGGAACACTTCAAGCAGTGTCTAAACTGTAACTCAGATCTGACTGATGCCCAGCTCTCAGATCCACACCCGAACAGCACGTTCTGATGGAGTACACTGACCTTCCAAACAATCGCCTTGAGGTGGAGTTGAACCGGGTTCAGCATGGCTATCGGCCAGGCTTGCCCAACGGGAAACCCATTTGGGTCCTTCCAGACCGGCTGCAGGAGCAGGGGGAACCTAGACCGCAGAACCACACAAAGATCGGCATTACAAGAACAAGGTCAGGTGGGACCACAGGTCACACTTCACAGAGAGAGGGCGAGTGTCCATACAGCGTCCTCTGAGCAGATGATCATCTCTTATTGCACGGCTTTTCAGAGGTTGTTTAGACGCGATAACACAATGCTGCTAAAGACAATAATGCTTGATGCTGGACGTCAGAGAAATCAACAAAGGAAGTAAAGACTATCAAGAACACTAGAAGCAGACAGACAGGAAGTAAAGACTATCAGGAACACTAGAAGCAGACAGACAGGAAGTAAAGACTATCAGGAACACTACAAGCAGACAGACAGGAAGTAAAGACTAACAGGAACACCAGAAGCAGACAGACAGGAAGTAAAGACTAACAGGAACACTACAAGCAGACAGACAGGAAGTAAAGACTAACAGGAACACTAGAAGCAGACAGACAGGAAGTAAAGACTAACAGGAACACCAGAAGCAGATAGACAGGAAGTAAAGACTAACAGGAACACTAGAAGCAGACAGACAGGAAGTAAAGACTAACAGGAACACTAGAAGCAGACAGACAGGAAGTAAAGACTAACAGGAACACTACAAGCAGACAGACAGGAAGTAAAGACTAACAGGAACACCAGAAGCAGACAGACAGGAAGTAAAGACTAACAGGAACACTACAAGCAGACAGACAGGAAGTAAAGACTATCAGGAACACTAGAAGCAGACAGACAGGAAGTAAAGACTAACAGGAACACCAGAAGCAGATAGACAGGAAGTAAAGACTAACAGGAACACTACAAGCAGACAGACAGGAAGTAAAGACTAACAGGAACACCAGAAGCAGACAGACAGGAAGTAAAGACTAACAGGAACACTACAAGCAGACAGACAGGAGGGCCCAATCCCAAACCGCCCCCTACACCCTACCCCGACACACTCCCCCTCCGTTTGCGCGTTCACGCGGAGGGTCCGCCACATTAAGTGCTGGTCCAAAGTAACGAGTGTGGAGCGGTGTGGAGGGGGAGTGGGCTATCAAGCCCTCAAACAGCGAGTCTGCAGCGGTGCTGACTTGAGACCGGTCTCTACCTGGCCGGTCTCAACGCTGTGTCCGTCCGTCAGGAAACAAGCTGTTTACAAGTAGTTCCAGCAAACATCCACTGATAAACTGCGGCACTTCCTGTTTCTGCTGGAGACAGGGGAGGCCGTCCCAAAGCTTGCTGCTGTATTTACTCCCTCCATCTGACAGGAGGGAGCCTCATGTGTCAGTCCACGGAGTTCACTCCGTCACGGAGGGGGAGTGTGTAGGGGTAGGGTGTAGGGCGTGGTTTGGGATTGGGCCGAAGTAATCAGAGCTATCTTCATTTTGAATTCACTTGTTGTTGTCGGAGGTCCAGCCGTTGGTGGAGTTTACTTTCTTAGAGGAAGCACTACGATCATTTTCATTCCATAAAACCACTTACGTGACTTTTAGGAGTGGAGTGGTCAGTATGTTCAGTGTGTGGCCGTGGGGGAAGAGGAGTGATGTGCAGCGAAGCTCCGTGATCACCTCGCTGCACATCACCCCTCACCGACTGCGCCCACTTTTTAAAAACCAAACGAGCTTCTTCTACACTCGGTTGGTTCCTCCTGCGAGCTCAGAAACACTGTGTGGACACTCGGCCTCAATGTGTGAGAGGAGAAACTGAGGGATAAGCGACGTCAGTCTGCATGCACCAGGACCAGAACCTGCTTCAGGTGTTTGTCCCAGGTTCTGATTCAGTGGGTTTTACCTGCATGGGGGGGCCTGTTGGGGGGCCGCTGATAGCAGCTGGGATAAAGCCATGCAACGGGTCCACAGTGCTACCATCGCTATCATCCTTGCCATCATTTATTACAGGTGGTTTATACACTCCTGCGTTCACACCACTGTACTCTGGAGAGTCCAGGACACCAAACACCTGCAGAGCACAGGGCATGCAGGGGGGGGGGGGGGGGGGGGGGCAACAAAGAGGACCAATAAGGACAGGAGGAATCATGCAGGAGATTTCAAACACATTGTGTATCTCAGCAGCTCACGAGGAAACAGTTGTACTTCTCAGCACCTCTGATGCCCCCCCCCCCCCTCCGTCTCGTTCAGTTTCAGAACCAGAACGCTGTCTAAAATGAACTTACAATGCATGATGAGCCTGAGATAATATACAAAAACTAGGTTATTATACTTCTGGCAACAAATGAGTGAGCAGCCGTTATGAATTTCTAAGCTAAGCTAATTGGCTAACGAGCTAACTGGCTAACGAGCTAACTGGCTAACGAGCTGACGGGCTAACGGGCTAGCGGCTCTCCGGGAGGTTCACCTGGTCGATCATGTTCCGCGCATCCTCCACCTCCCGGTCCTGCGACTCCGTCTCGATGGTGTAGGTCCCGGCGTCGCTCAGGCTGTCGTCTTCCTCACTCCTCATCATCCTCTGAGAGGCTTTGGGGTCTCCTGCCCGGATGCCCATGGGCGGGATGGGGGGCCCAGAGGGGGGGGCTGGGCACCTTAATGGAGGCTGTGTGGGGGAGGGGGGTTGGGGGACCGAGGAAGGGGGGGCTGGGCCTTGGGGGGAGGGGATTCCCGGGTGAGGAAGCGTCACCATCACCGGGGGGGCGGACATCGGAGGGGGGGACAGGTGGTCTCTGGTCGGGGGGGCATCCTTCAGGAACTCGGCGGTGAACTCCTGTGTGAGTTTGGACTTTTTCCCCACGCTGCCGAAGGGCCTCGGACCCGAGGATGGGCGGGGGGGCGGGGGCTCACCCTCTGTCTTCTCCCTCTTCAGAGAGCTGGACCTCTGGGGGGCACCGGGGCCCTTCAGGAGGACCACCTGCTGGGGGGCGGGACCCTTCAGGGGGACCACCTGCTGGGTGGGGGGGATGTGGACGGACGCCGGCCTCTCTCCTCTCCGGCGCTCCAGCTTGTTCTTCAGGGCTCCGCAGCTCTCGGGCGCCGGGCTGTGCGTGAAGGACTGAGAGCGCTTCTTACGGGGGTTGTCGTCGAAGAACTCGATGATGAAGGCCTGCTGGGGGAGGTGTTCGGGGGGAGTCTGTTTGGGTGTTTCTGCAGTGGGGGAGCGAGGAGGACTCTGGGAGAGGGGCCGCTCGGGGGCCACCGGGGTGGGGGGGTCGGACTGCGGGGGCTGGGGGGGCAGGGGGGGCGTCTGCTCTGAGTGGACGGAGTGGTGGGACTGACTCCGCCTCTCTTCCAGCCCGGGGTCCTCAGAGTCACTCTGGGTCCCGTCCTCGTGATGGTGTCCTGACAACAAGACACAAACAAACACAATAACATGAGTGGAATAATAATAATCATTATACATATATAATCTCCTCTCCTCTCCAAGCCTCTTATCTCCTCTCCTCTCCTCTCCTCTTATCTCCTCTCCTCTCCTCTTATCTCCTCTCCTCTCTCATCTCATCTACTCTCCTCTCCTCTCATCTCATCTCATCTCCTCTCCTCTCCTCTCCTCTCCTCTCCTCTCATCTCATCTCATCTCCTCTCATCTCTTCTCCTCTCATCTCCTCTACTCTCCTCTACTCTCCTCTCCTCTCCTCTCATCTCATCTCCTCTCCTCTCCTCTCATCTCATCTCATCTCCTCTCATCTCCTCTCATCTCATCTCCTCTCATCTCCTCTCCTCTCCTCTCATCTCATCTCATCTCCTCTCATCTCATCTCTTCTCCTCTCCTCTCCTCTCCTCTCCTCTACTCTACTCTCCTCTCTCATCTCATCTCCTCTCATCTCCTCTCCTCTCTTTTCCTATCCTCTCCTCTCCTCTCCTCTCTCATCTCATCTCCTTTCATCTCCTCTACTCTCCTCTCCTCTCCTCTTATCTCCTCTCCTCTCTCATCTCATCTCATCTCCTCTCCTCTCTCATCTCATCTAATCTCCTCTCCTCTCCTCTCATCTCATCTCCTCTCCTCTCTCATCTCATCTCCTCTCCTCTCCTCTCCTCTCATCTCATCTCCTCTCCTCTCCTCTCATCTCATCTCCTCTCATCTCCTCTCATATCTCATCTCCTCTCCTCTCCTCTCCTCTCCTCTCTCCTCTCATCTCATCTCCTCTCCTCTCCTCTCCTCTCCTCTCCTCTCATCTCCTCTCATCTCCTCTCCTCTCCTCTCTCCTCTCATCTCCTTTCATCTCCTCTACTCTCCTCTCCTCTTATCTCCTCTCCTCTCTCATCTCATCTCCTCTCCTCTCCTCTCTCATCTCATCTCCTCTCCTCTCCTCTCATCTCATCTCATCTCCTCTCCTCTCCTCTCCTCTCATCTCATCTCCTCTCATCTCATCTCCTCTCATCTCCTCTCCTCTCCTCTCATCTCATCTCA
>NC_136906.1:83223346-83228346 GCF_949606895.1 Notothenia rossii | reverse complement strand
AAGACATGGGGGGGGGGGGGGTGCAGTGCCCCCACAAATAGAATCAAATTATGTGGGAAACACTGATACAAGTTACTTGTTAGACACTTTTATCCAAAGCGTCTAACATACTCCAAACTGAGGGCAATCCCCACAGGAGCACTTTGGGGTGAAGTGTCTCAGGGACACAACGACATGCTGACTGCAGAGGGGTTTGAACCTGTGCTCCCCTTATCAAACACCAACGCTCTATCCACTGCGCCACACACCACCACAGAAGAAGAGGGCCGGGGCTCCGGGGCGCTGCATGCACACATTTCAAATATCTAAAGTCTGTTCATTTATGATTTTATATATATATATATATATATATATATATATATATATATATATATATAATAATGAATATATTATATATATTATATATATATGGTATAATGAAGTATTCACTCTGAAGACGATGCACACACAATTTATAATACACACACACACACACACACAAACACACACACACACACACACACACACACACACACACACACACACACACACACACACACACACACACACACACACACACAGGCGCGCTTATGTAGGTGAATATTTTTCACATCACGTGACCTGACAGGAAGCATCACTATTCCACCTGAAACGAGCCACACCCGGGATAACACACACACACACACACACACACACACACACACACACACACGCACGCACGCATGCACGCACGCACGCACGCACACACACACACACACACACACACACGCGCGCGCGCACAGGCCTCCTCTCTTCAGACGGATAACGGACAGCCCCCCCCCCGCATCTCTTACCTCCGGAGGACGGGCTGCAGAGGCGGGACGGACAGGGACCGACCGGGAGGGGACGGACCGGGAAGAACCGGGAGGGACCGGAGGGACCGGGAGGGACCGGGTGGAACCGGGAGGATGGGATCACGGTCGCGGATGCTGCTGATGCTGTTCTGGCATCTCTGTCTCCTCCTGACGCTCCAGCTGCCTTGCGTCATCACGCACCAGCTGCCTTGCGTCATCACGCACCAGCTGCCCTGCGTCATTACGCACTAGCTGCCTTGCGTCATCACGCACCGTGGCACCGCGACACTTTCAAAATAAAAGCCTCGGGACAGCAGCGCTGAGTGACCGATCTGATCAGAAGGTCTTAATGAACACAGTAAGCCTCAATTCCAAACCACACCCTACCCACTCGCAGCTGAACGAGGCTCCTCGTCAGATGGAGGGAGTAAATACAGCAGCAAGCTTTGGGACAAACTCCCCTCTCTCCAGCAGGAACAGATCAGCTTCTCTTCGACAAAACATTCACAAGAATAACTCAAATAAAACTCCAAACATCTTTCATGTAAATGTGTGAGGACAGGAATATTAATACTATTGTTGTTGTTGTTGTTGTTGTTGTTATAATCCCAAAGACAGAGTATATGGAAGGATTTGGAGAGTGCACTTTTATATTATAGGGTTTATAAATAGAACAACATATAATGAAGACAAACATAACATCATATATGTATATTGGTTATATCCTGGACCAATGGGAGCGCTGATGGGTCGGTCAGAGGCCCTTTCTCATTTCACTAGTTCCCCTCCTCGACTCCTATCCTCGACTCCTATCCTCGTGACTTAGTCCCGCCCACAGGAGATGCGAGCGGAGGAGCCGGGGAAGGGAGCCAAGGAGAGAGGAAGGGAAGCGAGGAGAGAGGAGGGGAAGCGAGGAGAGAGGAGGGGAACCAAGGAGAGAGGAGGGGAGCCAAGGAGAGAGGAGGGGAGCCAAGGAGAGAGGAGGGGAACCGAGGAGAGAGGAGGGGAAGCAGCAGGCGGTTAGAGAAATGAGAACTCCTCTCCTCTGAGCGGTCATTTTAAAGAGACGTCCATTAATGACGACAGGAGGCACAGCAGCCCTCTGTCTGATGGACAGATGTGTTCATGACCACTTATATATTTACTTTGATTCATTCACAGTGCGGTATAATGAGACAATAACAGGCCACACACACACACACACACACACACACACACACACACACACACACACACACACACACACACACACACACACACACACACACACACACACACACACACACACACACACACACACACACACACACACACACACACACACACACACACACACACACACACACACACACACACACACTTTAGGGGTGCACCGAATGGGAAATCCTTTGCCGAAACCGATACCGAAAATAGGAAACAGAAAACCGAATGCCGAAAATGATTAATAGATATATATATATATATATATAATGTATACATTTTTTACCAATGTTGTTCAGCTACCTGATTATGGAAAAAGACATGATTATGGCTTAACTTAAATTATAATCACTGTTATGGGTCCATAAAACATTTATTCAGCTCTTCTGAATGCATACAGTACATTCATTCCAAGTCAAGTGCATTTTCTTTTCTCTGTAGGATAACTAGAACAGAGTGCATTCAGAACAAAGCCAAGGAGCTTTAAAATAAACATCTAGGCCAGGAGGCCTACTACAAACTAGTGTAGATAAAGACTGTAACAGCCAGGCCTTCAACAACAACAAATGCACCTATACGTTTGGTAAGCTAACGTGTTGTGGTGATGACGTAATCAAAACGCGGAGACAAGCACGGCGCGCGACCATGCTCGCGGCTGGCTCACAGCCAACATGTCTGCCGCTTGGAGATATTTCAGAATATCAGAGAGAGAGGCGCGGATTGCGATTTGTAAAACGTGTTCAGCTGACATTTCTCGAGGGGGTGTAACTGCAAAGACTTTCACCACTTCGGGATTACTCCACCACTTGAAATCAAAACACCCGGACAAATATGCGGAGTAAGATCAACGTAACCCTGTTCTCTGACATTCGCTGATATTTTTTCGGTGCTAAAACCCTTTCAGCCGAAAAGGCCTTATTAACCATTTTCGGCCGATAATTTTCGGTGGCCGAATATTCGGTGCATCCCTAAAATATTTATATAAATATACAATTTCAGAATCAAACAGAGCACTCATAATAACGTAACGCTATCAGAGACTGGATATTATAAATATAAGTATCATTTTTATTGTGATTCATATTAGTACTATTGTCGTTGTTGTTATAATCCCAAAGACAGAGTATGGAAGGATTTGGAGAGTGCACTTTATTATAGGGTTTATAAATAGAACAACATATAATGAAGACAAACATTACATCATATATTCATATATCCTGGACCAATGGGAGCGCTGGTGAGCCGGGTCAGTCTGAGACGGACCAATGGGAGCGCTTGTGGGCTGGGTCAGTCTGAGACGGACCAATGGGAGCGCTTGTGGGCCGGGTCAGTCTGAGACGGACCAATGGGAGCGCTGGTGAGCCGGGTCAGTCTGAGACGGACCAATGGGAGCGCTTGTGGGCTGAGACGGACCAATGGGAGCGCTTGTGGTCTGAGACGGACCAATGGGAGCGCCAGGACAGCAGGTGTGTGCTAGTGGAGGAGTCAGTAACATGTGACCCAGGTCTCTGTGGACCAGGGACCAGAACGGGCCGGAGGAAGACATTGTGTTGGTTTTATATAAAGTTTTGCTTTAAATAACAAATATACGTTAATAATTACAATCCTTTAATATCGCAGAAGGGGAGGAGCTGGGGGTCTGAACAGCAGACCTTGTCCTGAACCCGCTCAGGTTCCCTCGCTCAGGCTCTGGAACCGGGCCCTCAGGTTCCTCACCAGGTCTGAGCCAGGGTTCTGGTTCTGGTTCACTCTGTCCTTCTCCTCCTCGGACTCCTGGTAGACGCGGCAACGATCGATGACGGCCATGATCGAGATGTTCTCCCTGCTGGTGGGGGAACTGCTCTGAACCAAGCTGTCGTCCCCCCCCTTCTCCAAGACCAGGATCCTGTGCTCGGGGTCGTGGGGCAGCGGAGCCTCGGCTGCCACGAAGAACCCGCCGTTAGAACCGCGGTCTGTCTGTGGCTCCACGCTCAGAGGGGGGTCCAGGGACCGGGGGTCCAGGGATCGGGTGTTCAGAGACCGGGGGTCCAGAGACCGGGCTCTCTGGAGAGGTTTCCGGCTGGATGTGGTTTCTTCAGCCAGGCTGGAGCGCCTCCTCAGACCCGCCTCAGGCCTCTGATCCTCTGGGGGGGGGCTCCTCAGACCCGCCTCAGGCCTCTGATCTTCTGGGGGGGGCCTCCTCAGACACGCCTCAGGCCTCTGATCCTCTGGGGGGGGCCGGACCTGGTCGCAGTATTTGGATCGCAGCTGTCGGACGTCGGGCCAGGGGAAGATCACGGTGGGGGGGGCAGGACTGAGGACCATCGAGCTGGGGGTCACAGGGCGGGTCCGGTCTACCTGAGGACCCCCCAGCAGGGGTTCACCTGCAGAACAGAAAACAGATTAAGACCGAGTCCTGACAACACCTGTTCAGAGATCAAAGGCTTCATCACCAACAGAGCAACGTGTGTGTGTGTGTGTGTGTGTGTGTGTGTGTGTGTGTGTGTGTGTGTGTGTGTGTGTGTGTGTGTGTGTGTGTGTGTGTGTGTGTGTGTGTGTGTGTGTGTTTGTACCTGCATTGGGCATCTCCTGGTCCTCACAGATCCGGCTCTCCAGTCCTCGCCGCCAGACCTCAGGTTTGGTGGTTCTGATTCGCTGGCTGTACTTACGGGCCAGGTGCATGACTTTGCTCTTGTTCTGGTCCTGTAACTGGGTCTTGGTCTGGTCCTGCAGCTGGTTCTTGGTCTGGTCCTTGGTCTGGTTTTTGGTCTGGCCCTGTAACTGGTTCTTGGTCTGGTCCTGCAGCTGGTTCTTGGTCTGGTCCTGCAGCTGGGCCCTGGTCTGGTCCTGTAACTGGGTCTTGGTCTGGTCCTGCAGCTGGTTCTTGGTCTGGTCCTTGGTCTGGTTTTTGGTCTGGCCCTGTAACTGGTTCTTGATCTGGTCCTGCAGCTGGTTCTTGGTCTGGTCCTGCAGCTGGGCCCTGGTCTGGTCCTGTAACTGGGTCTTGGT
>NC_136906.1:83200846-83213346 GCF_949606895.1 Notothenia rossii | reverse complement strand
TATCTATCCATCCATCTGTCCATCTATATATCTATCCATCCATCTATCCATCCATCTATCTATCTATCTATCTATCTATCTATCTATAACAATAGTCTTCATTTATAGACAATAGGCCTAATTGTAAAACAACATCCATCTATTGAAGTGATGATGTCATTGCTGACATCTTTGTTCTCTTTTGAGAATCAAACAAAAGAGATTTAAATTAAAAAAAGAAATCAAACAAACAAGTGAAATGAACTGAAGTGCTTTGAATTCACTGGCAGGAGCAACTAGTGAGGAGGAGCAAACATTTAACAATGAGGGAGAGATTGAACAAAGAGAAAGAGGAGAGGACAGAGAGAGAGATGGAAGAGATGGAAGAGAGGGTGCAGGTTATGGAAAGGAGAGAGACATGGAAATGGAGACTGAGGGAAATAGCACAGGAGACACAAGGGGACAAGAGAGACCAAATACCAATACTAGAGTAGACCAGGCCGGAAGAGAGGTGGCAGGAATAGGAGAGAGAGATGAGGGGTGAGAGAGAGATGAGGGGTGAGAGAGAGATGAGGGGTGAGAGAGAGTTGAGGGGTAAGAGAGAGATGAGGGGTGAGAGAGAGTTGAGGGGTGAGAGAGAGATGAGGGGTGAGAGAGAGTTGAGGGGTAAGAGAGAGATGAGGGGTGAGAGAGAGATGAGGGGTGAGAGAGAGATGAGGGGTGAGAGAGAGATGAGGGGTGAGAGAAGAGATGAGGGGTGAGAGAGAGATGAGGGGTGAGAGAGATGAGGGGTGAGAGAGAGATGAGGGGTGAGAGAGAGATGAGGGGTGAGAGAGAGATGAGGGGTGAGAGAAAGATGAGGGGTGAGAGAGAGATGAGGGGTGAGAGAGAGATGAGGGGTGAGAGAGCTGATAACGGTCAAAGAGAGAGATGAGGGGTGAGAGAAAGATGAGGGGTGAGAGAGATGATAACGGTCAAAGAGAGACTACATGACTGACTTCACTGACTGATGAAGAAAGAAGTGTTTCAAACATGAATATAATTACCCCAAAACAAAGTTTGGTGAAAAGCAATTACGCGATAACATGAAGTGGGAGGAGAAATATCCTTGGCTAAGATATTCTGTTTCAGAAGATTCCACCTAGTGTTTCATTTGTATGTCATTTAGTAAAAAACTAAAAAACACAATCTTCATAAACGACGGATTTCGAGAGTGGAAAAATACCATTGGAGAGAAGCGGGGCATCATTTCTAATCACAGATGTCGTCCAGCACCTACATGCCTCGGAGCTGGATGAACATGTTCTGTCAGTCGCCCGAGGGCAACAGAAAAGCATTCATTCTGTTCTGAGTGATGAGAGAAGGTTGGAATGAATCGCAAAGCTCTACTTTCCATTATTGATGTTGTCAACTGTCAATCAACTGATTCTTAAGCATTACACTTTCAACAATAATTTATATTGCAGCCCACTGACTTGGTTTGAAATCAATTATATTATCCAATTTCAGACCCCCCACAGGACTTAAACAGCACCTCACGAGATCATGAAAATCCCCAAAATCTCAGGGGTCCCCCGAACCCCCCCTTTAAGGTTTGGACCTCGGTATTTAGGAAATCCTAGATACGGCCCTGCCCTGTCTGTCTGTCTGTCTGTCTGTCTGTCTGTCTGTCTGTCTGTCTGTCTGTCTGTCTGTCTGTCTGTCTGTCTGTCTGTCTGTCTGTCTGTCTGTCTGTCTGTGTGTGTGTGTGTGTGTGTGTGTGTGTGTGTGCTCACAGAGATGTGGCTCTTGTAGACGTAGTGGTCCCCACGGCGCCGGGTCAGCAGCAGGAGGCGCTGGAAGAGGAACAGGGTTCTCTGGTTCTTGGCCCGGTGGACCCGGAAGGTTCCCTCCAGAACCAGCTCTCCATAGGTGGTCAGATCTGGACCTTTCCACTGCAGGAGCAGAGACTGCACCTCCTGGGGAGAGGGGAGCTTTTTTTTACTTTTAATAAAACCTTTATTTAAGTCATTTTAAATAAAAAACTTACAAATTCATCACATTCATTTTTTATTAAATTTGTTTTATATTCTTATCAAAGCTCACACATAAAAAAACACATTTTCCAGCGTACCGTCTTCCCTTGCCGTACATAGAACGTGTCTGACCCCCAAAGAGTCCTGAAAGCAGGCAGGTTGTTGGTCACGCTGTAAAAGGCATGTTCTGCTTTTAGCCGAGCGGCACCTGGTTCTTCCTGCTCCTAACCCTTCACTCTCTGACCAACATCTGTCCAGCCCCTAGCACCTGGTTCTTCCTGCTCCTAACCCTTCACTCTCTGATCAACATCTGTCCAGCCCCTAGCACCTGGTTCTTCCTGCTCCTAACCCTTCACTCTCTGACCAACATCTGTCCAGCCCCTAGCACCTGGTTCTTACTGCTCCTAACCCTTCACTCTGATCAACATCTGTCCAGCCCCTAGCACCTGGTTCTTCCTGCTCCTAACCCTTCACTCTGATCAACATCTGTCCAGCCCCTAGCACCTGGTTCTTCCTGCTCCTAACCCTTCACTCTCTGATCAACATCTGTCCAGCCCCTAGCACCTGGTTCTTCCTGCTCCTAACCCTTCACTCTCTGATCAACATCTGTCCAGCCCCTAGCACCTGGTTCTTCCTGCTCCTAACCCTTCACTCTCTGATCAACATCTGTCCAGCCCCTAGCACCTGGTTCTTCCTGCTCCTAACCCTTCACTCTCTGACCAACATCTGTCCAGCCCCTAGCACCTGGTTCTTACTGCTCCTAACCCTTCACTCTGACCAACATCTGTCCAGCCCCTAGCACCTGGTTCTTCCTGCTCCTAACCCTTCACTCTGATCAACATCTGTCCAGCCCCTAGCACCTGGTTCTTCCTGCTCCTAACCCTTCACTCTCTGATCAACATCTGTCCAGCCCCTAGCACCTGGTTCTTCCTGCTCCTAACCCTTCACTCTGATCAACATCTGTCCAGCCCCTAGCACCTGGTTCTTCCTGCTCCTAACCCTTCACTCTCTGATCAACATCTGTCCAGCCCCTAGCACCTGGTTCTTCCTGCTCCTAACCCTTCACTCTCTGATCAACATCTGTCCAGCCCCTAGCACCTGGTTCTTCCTGCTCCTAACCCTTCACTCTCTGATCAACATCTGTCCAGCCCTAGCACCTGGTTCTTCCTGCTCCTAACCCTTCACTCTGATCAACATCTGTCAGCCCCTAGCACCCTGGTTCTTCATGCTCCTAACCCTTCACTCTCTGACCAACATCTGTCCAGCCCCTAGCACCTGGTTCTTCCTGCTCCTAACCCTTCACACTGATCAACATCTGTCCAGCCCCCTAGCACCTGGTTCTTCCTGCTCCTAACCCCTTCACACTCTGACCACATCTGTCCAGCCCCTAGCACCTGGTTCTTCCTGCTCCTAACCCTTCACTCTGATCAACATCTGTCCAGCTCCTAGCACCTGGTTCTTCCTGCTCCTAACCCTTCACACTCTGACCAACATCTGTCCAGCCCCTAGCACCTGGTTCTTCTCCTGCCTCCTAACCCTTCACTCTGATCAACATCTGTCCAGCCCCTAGCACCTGGTTCTTCCTGCTCCTAACCCTTCACTCTGATCAACATCTGTCCAGCCCCTAGCACCTGGTTCTTCCTGCTCCTAACCCTTCACTCTCTGATCAACATCTGTCCAGCCCCTAGCACCTGGTTCTTCCTGCTCCTAACCCTTCACTCTGATCAACATCTGTCCAGCCCCTAGCACCTGGTTCTTCCTGCTCCTAACCCTTCACACTCTGATCAACATCTGTCCAGCCCCTAGCACCTGGTTCTTCCTGCTCCTAACCCTTCACTCTGATCAACATCTGTCCAGCTCCTAGCACTGGTTCTTCCTGCTCCTAACCCTTCACACTCTGATCAACATCTGTCCAGCCCCTAGCACCTGGTTCTTCCTGCTCCTAACCCTTCACTCTGATCAACATCTGTCCAGCTCCTAGCACCTGGTTCTTCCTGCTCCTAACCCTTCACTCACTGATCAACATCTGTCCAGCCCCTAGCACCTGGTTCTTCCTGCTCTAAACCCTTCACACTCTGACCAACATCTGTCCAGCCCCTAGCACCTGGTTCTTCCTGTTCCTAACCCCTTCACACTCTGACCAACATCTGTCCAGCCCTAGCACCTGGTTCTTCCTGTTCCTAACCTTCACACTCTGACCAACATCTGTCCAGCCCCTAGCACCTGGTTCTTCCTGCTCCTAACCCTTCACACTCTGACCAACATCTGTCCAGCCAGAGTCCACATCTCAGAGCTGAGAGTTCTGCTCCTCTGAGCTCAGCTGAGGAAGCTCTGCAGCAGAGTCCACATCTCATTCATCAGCCTTGAACACATCTGAGTAGAATCTACTGATGCTTCTCATCTCAGCCGGCTCCGTGGTCACCTTTCCCTCAGGAAGACACAACATCTGTTTCCTCTTTACCACTGATTCTTCAAAGTGAAAAAGAAGGCGGTGGGTGCGTCTATGTCCTGGAGTTTGGGGAAACGGGCTCGGACTAAAGCTCCTTTGGCTCTTTCTTGCATAAAGGAGCTCCTGTCCTTTTGTCTCTGGCATCACTCTGTGGATCAGTCTGTCAGACACTTTGTCTATGATCTCTCCTTCTAAACTCTCCACTGCTCTCTTCACGTTGGCTGTTGGATAGGAGCTGTATTGTTGGCAAAAAACCTTCCTTGGGCTCTCCCTACCTCCACCACTGAGTAAGGGAAGAACAACTATCTTTTCTAGATCTCCAGTAAGCCCAACACATTCACAGAATTCAAATCATGTAATAATCTATTATTGAAATGCCAGAAAGATCTCTCTCTCTCTCTCTCTCTCTCTCTCTCTCTCTCTCTCTCTCCTCTCTCTCTCTCTCTCTCTCTCTCTCTCTCTCTCTCTCTCTCTCTCTCTCTCTCTCTCTCTCTTCTCTCTCTCTCTCTCTCTCTCTCTCTCTCTCTCTCTCTCTCTCTCTCTCTCTCTCTCTCTCCTCTCTCTCTCTCTCTCTCTCTCTCTCTCTCTCTCTCTCTCTCTCTCTCTCTCTCTCTCTCTCTCTCTCTCTCTCTCTCTCAGAAGCAGCTCTCACTGTGTGTGTGTGTGTGTGTGTGTACCTGCAGCCTCACAGCGTGCTCGTGCCTCCTCTTCATCTCGTTGATGTACCATGCGACCCCCGTCATGGTGCAGATGGCCTCCTCCACCACCTGGGAGCCCGGCAGCCTGCGGGTCGAAGTGCTTCAGGATCTCCTGCAGGGGGCAGTGTCACATCAGGGGACTGCTCATTACTACTGAACAAATCTGAACTCTGAATACTTTGCCCGTCCGTGTGTGTGTGTGTGTGTGTGTGTGTGTGTGTGTGTGTGTGTGTGTGTGTGTGTGTGTGTGTGTGTGTGTGTGTGTGTGTGTGTGTGAGTGTGTGTGTGTGTGTGTGTGTGTGTGTGTGTGAGTGTGAGTGTGAGTGTGTGTGTGTGTGTGTGTGTGTACCTGCAGCAGCAGGTGGTACTTGAGGATCCTCTGCACTGGTTTCAGAAGGTAGGATCCGATGGCAGGCCTGGCGTTCCTGGAAGAACTGAGAGAGAGACTGAGACCTCATGCAGTCCGTCAGAGCTGCCACTGAGCTGCAGGAGAACAACAAGTCAACAATAGAGACAACACGTCAACAACAGAGACAACACGTCAACAACAGAGACATTACATGTTACTTGTTAGACGCTTTTATCCAAAGCGACTTAAATACTCAATACTGAGGAAAATCAAGTTGTAAACAATAGAGACAGTTGTAAACAATAGAGACAGATGTAAACAATAGAGACAGATGTAAACAATAGAGACAGATGTAAACAATAGAGACAGTTGTAAACACGTAGACAGATGTAAACAATAGAGGACAGTTGTAAACAATAGAGACAGATGTAAACATAGAGACAGATGTAAACAATAGAGACAGTTGTAAACACGTAGAGACAGATGTAAACAATAGAGACAGATGTAAACAATAGAGACAGTTGTAAACACGTAGAGACAGTTGTAAACAATAGAGACAGATGTAAACAATAGAGACAGTTGTAAACAATAGAGACAGATGTAAACAATAGAGACAGATGTAAACAATAGAGACAGTTGTAAACATGTAGAGACAGTTGTAAACAATAGAGACAGATGTAAACAATAGAGACAGATGTAAACAATAGAGACAGATGTAAACAATAGAGACAGTTGTAAACACGTAGAGACAGATGTAAACAATAGAGACAGTTGTAAACAATAGAGACAGATGTAAACAATAGAGACAGATGTAAACAATAGAGACAGTTGTAAACACGTAGAGACAGATGTAAACAATAGAGACAGATGTAAACAATAGAGACAGTTGTAAACACGTAGAGACAGTTGTAAACAATAGAGACAGATGTAAACAATAGAGACAGTTGTAAACAATAGAGACAGATGTAAACAATAGAGACAGATGTAAACAATAGAGACAGTTGTAAACATGTAGAGACAGTTGTAAACAATAGAGACAGATGTAAACAATAGAGACAGTTGTAAACAATAGAGACAGATGTAAACAATAGAGACAGATGTAAACAATAGAGACAGTTGTAAACAATAGAGACAGTTGTAAACACGTAGAGACAGTTGTAAACAATAGAGACAGATGTAAACACGTAGAGACAGTTGTAAACAATAGAGACAGATGTAAACAATAGAGACAGTTGTAAACAATAGAGACAGATGTAAACAATAGAGACAGTTGTAAACAATAGAGACAGATGTAAACAATAGAGACAGTTGTAAACACGTAGAGACAGTTGTAAACACGTAGAGACAGATGTAAACACGTAGAGACAGATGTAAACACGTAGAGACAGATGTAAACAATAGAGACAGATGTAAACAATAGAGACAGTTGTAAACAATAGAGACAGTTGTAAACACGTAGAGACAGATGTAAACAATAGAGACAGTTGTAAACAATAGAGACAGATGTAAACAATAGAGACAGTTGTAAACAATAGAGACAGATGTAAACACATAGAGACAGTTGTAAACACGTAGAGACAGATGTAAACAATAGAGACAGTTGTAAACACGTAGAGACAGTTGTAAACACGTAGAGACAGATGTAAACACGTAGAGACAGTTGTAAACACGTAGAGACAGATGTAAACAATAGAGACAGTTGTAAACAATAGAGACAGTTGTAAACACGTAGAGACAGATGTAAATACGTAGAGACAGTTGTAAACACGTAGAGACAGTTGTAAACACGTAGAGACAGATGTAAACAATAGAGACAGTTGTAAACACATAGAGACAGTTGTAAACACGTAGAGACAGATGTAAACACGTAGAGACAGATGTAAACACGTAGAGACAGTTGTAAACACGTAGAGACAGATGTAAATACGTAGAGACAGATGTAAACACATAGAGACAGTTGTAAACACGTAGAGACAGATGTAAACACGTAGAGACAGATGTAAACACGTAGAGACAGTTGTAAACACGTAGAGACAGATGTAAACACGTAGAGACAGTTGTAAACACGTAGAGACAGATGTAAACAATAGAGACAGTTGTAAACACATAGAGACAGTTGTAAACACGTAGAGACAGATGTAAACACGTAGAGACAGATGTAAACACGTAGAGACAGTTGTAAACACGTAGAGACAGATGTAAATACGTAGAGACAGATGTAAACACATAGAGACAGTTGTAAACACGTAGAGACAGATGTAAACACATAGAGACAGTTGTAAACAGGTAGAGACAGATGTAAACACGTAGAGACAGTTGTAAACACGTAGAGACAGATGTAAATACGTAGAGACAGTTGTAAACACGTAGAGACAGATGTAAACAATAGAGACAGTTGTAAACACGTAGAGACAGATGTAAACACGTAGAGACAGATGTAAACAATAGAGACAGATGTAAACAATAGAGACAGATGTAAACACGTAGAGACAGATGTAAACACGTAGAGACAGATGTAAACAATAGAGACAGATGTAAACAATAGAGACAGTTGTAAACACATAGAGACAGTTGTAAACACGTAGAGACAGATGTAAACACGTAGAGACAGTTGTAAACACGTAGAGACAGATGTAAACACGTAGAGACAGATGTAAACACGTAGAGACAGATGTAAACAATAGAGACAGATGTAAACAATAGAGACAGTTGTAAACACATAGAGACAGTTGTAAACACGTAGAGACAGATGTAAACACGTAGAGACAGTTGTAAACACGTAGAGACAGATGTAAACACGTAGAGACAGATGTAAACAATAGAGACAGATGTAAACACGTAGAGACAGATGTAAACAATAGAGACAGTTGTAAACACGTAGAGACAGATGTAAACACGTAGAGACAGATGTAAATACGTAGAGACAGTTGTAAACACGTAGAGACAGTTGTAAACACATAGAGACAGTTGTAAACAATAGAGACAGTTGTAAACACGTAGAGACAGATGTAAACACGTAGAGACAGTTGTAAACACGTAGAGACAGATGTAAACACGTAGAGACAGATGTAAACACGTAGAGACAGATGTAAATACGTAGAGACAGTTGTAAACACGTAGAGACAGATGTAAATACGTAGAGACAGTTGTAAACACGTAGAGACAGTTGTAAACAATAGAGACAGTTGTAAACACGTAGAGACAGATGTAAACACGTAGAGACAGATGTAAACACGTAGAGACAGATGTAAATACGTAGAGACAGTTGTAAACACGTAGAGACAGATGTAAATACGTAGAGACAGTTGTAAACACATAGAGACAGTTGTAAACACGTAGAGACAGATGTAAATACGTAGAGACAGTTGTAAACACGTAGAGACAGTTGTAAACACGTAGAGACAGTTGTAAACACATAGAGGACGCAGATCTTACTTGGGGTAGTTGGTGCAGTACTGGGTGTAGATCTCGAAGTACTCGCTCTGAAAGGAGACCGTAAATAAAGATGTTTACACAGACGTAAACAACAACACTGAAGGGTAAACAACAACACAGAAGTGTAAACAGTAGTTTGATGTTCTGCGGAGGAATGGATGATATGAACTGATGGACGGATCACCTTGATGACGAAGCAGCGGGCGACGGCCACCGGGTCGCTCTCACATCGATCCAGAGCCTGGAGCAGCTCGCTGAGGACAGGGGACAGTCAACACCACAACAACAACAAACTGTTGGTCTATCTGAATATGTTTGATATGATGATGAAGAGCACCTGTTGAACTCGTAGATGTCCTCGATGTTCCCGAACAGAGCGCAGACCTGCTCCGGGCGGAGGCTCAGCTCACAGCCGTCGATGATGTGGGCCAGGTAGTCCTGGGGGGCGGAAAGGTTTGTAAAAAAGGAGTGTGAACAAGGGCCCTTTCTCTTTTCTCTAATTCCCCTCCTCGACTCCTATCCTCGTGTCTTAGTCCCGCCCACAGGAGATGCGAGCAGAGGAGGGGAAGCAGCAGGCGGTTAAAGAAATGATAACTCCTCTCCTCTGAGCGGTCATTTTAAAGAGACGTCCTTTAATGATCAATCAATCAATGTTTATTTATATAGCCCAATATCACAAATGTTTCATTTGTCTCAGTGGACTTCACAGTTCAGAATATCAGTATGACAATACGACACCCTCTTTCCTCAGACCCTCTGTCCTTAGACCCTCTGTCCTTAGACCCTCTGTCCTTAGACCCTCACATCGTACAAGGAAACACTTCCGGAGAAACCCCCACAGTTTAAAGGGGAACATGGGAGAAACCTCTGGGAGAGCAACAGAGGAGGGATCCCTCTCCCAGGACGGACAGACGTGCAATAGATGCCGTGTGTAAATCGAAAAGATAATACATTTACAACATAGGTAGACCAAATGTTTGGAAATGCATGTGTCTGTAATAAGAAGATGAATCCACGAGGATGTCAACAGTCTTGTGGGAGCCATCAGGGAAGTAGTATGATGAGAGTCAGGCAGGACCGCAGAGACAGATTCAGCCACGACTCAAAGTCCACGACTCAGATCCAGTGCTCAGGATAGAGGATCCAGGACACACGACCACAGCAACAGGATCAGCCTGGACTCAGGATTGGGGCGTAGAGAGAAACCAAAAAGAGATTTTGGGGAAGCTGGGTTAATCGGAACATGAGAGTACACAGGTACAGACAGACAGAAGGAAGAAGTAAGGTGTCCCCCCAAACAGTCTAAGGCCCAGGCATCCTCAAAGTCCGGATTCCGGTCCGATTCTCCGCTGTGTCCACTGCAAACAGCGCTCTGCATGTCCGACTGTTCCACTGTCTGTGTGTGTCTATCAACGCATTGGTCCAATCACATTCAGCATCCCTTTTTTTCTTTGTGGGGGTCTGCCCCCCAAAAAACAGTTTGAAGTCCTGAGAAAGTCAAAATAAGACGGGGTGTAAAACTACACAGAAAGTAACCACTTTGATTGAACTAGGCCAGGAGGTAAGGGCTTTCCACTGGATCATAACTGAAGTATAAAAGAATGCATGACTGAAGTGATGGAGACCATGTTTAACTTCTGTGTCAGAGGATTTTAAAAACCTTTGTATCTCTCTGAATGTTAGACATGCACCTCTGCGTACATTTAGAGTGAAGGGACGAGATAATCCTTGGTTTTCTGCTGAGCTGTCCAGTCTCCTTCATGAGAGAAACAAGGCCTGGGCAAAGGCTAGGAAATCAGGCTCAGAGGTAGAATGGCTGCGTTTTAGGCAGCTAAGGAATAGCTTCACTTCACATCAAAAGTGCTCAGTCTAAGTATTATCTGTCAGTTTCCACAAAGAACGTGAATAATCCTGGAACATGTTGGAAAGCCATAAAATCAACATCCACCGGTGAGATCCCAAATGACAGCATCTGGCTCTCTATCAGACAGGACCACCATGTTACATTGCTTTAATGAGCATTTTGTGTCCTGTGGCTCTCTGTTTGATTCTGTCTCTAACTCTGCTTCTGTGAACACCCCAGTCTGTGACTCTGAACAAGGTGGTCTGGAAAGCCCTTTCAGTTTTACTCCTTTTACTGTTGATGTTGTTCATGAAGCATTAACCAAGTTAGATCCTAGGAAACCGGCTGGCCCGGACAACGTAGAACCTTTCTTTTTAAAGATCGCTGCAGATTTTATTGCTCCTCCTCTCACTTCTCTTTTTAACCTCTCCCTCAGCACAAACACAATTCCAAAAGTATGGAAGTCAGCGTATGTCTTGCCTTTGCTAAAAGGAGGGGAGGCCACTTTATTAAATAACTATAGGCCCATCTCTAAATGATCAGTTCTGGTGAAGGTGTTCGAACGCCTAGTGAGTGAACAGGTGAAGGAGTTTTTATGTAAAAATGACATCCTGTCTAAACATCAGTCAGGCTTCAGAAAGAAACACAGCACCATCACTGCCACAATGAAAGAGGTGAATGACATTAAGAGTATCTTAGATAATAAGCAGAGTTGTGCAGCCCTATTTGTTGACCTGTCCAAAGCGTTTGATACCGTCGATCATCACATCTTAACACTAGAACCGCCAGAGGTCGCTGTATGATGTACAATGTTCTTTTATTTATCATACAGAACAGTGAGTTCTGATCGCACAGGGATGAAACTTATACCAATAGAATCTGTGGACTCTCAGCTTTTCATATGATAAAGTTTGTGCAGATAGCATGAAGTTTAAAATATCGCTAAGAGTGCTGATTTAAACGCTTGGTGTTAGACTTGTGTTTTGTTTAGGTACAAATCTCTCTATCTCTCTCTATCTATATATCTGTAATGTTCTGTTCTATGAACATATAATTGTCTACATAAATAGACGACGCGGACTACTTCTCTCATTCCGAGTGTCCATCTTTATTCAACTGGCACGTAACCTGCACACATGCATTACGTCCTCAACGTGAGCTCAGTCATCCAAGATCTTGTATTCTCCAATATGTTACACTATCTATAACTATCTATCTGTCTATCTCTCTCTCTATCCATCTATCAATATATCTATCTATCTATCTATAACTATCTATCTGTCTATTTCTCTCTCTATCCATCTATCAATATATCTATCTATCTATCTCTCTATCTATCTGTCTATCTCTCTCTCTATCCATCTATCAATATATCTATCTATCTATCTCTCTATCTATCTGTCTATCTCTCTCTCTATCCATCTATCAATATATCTATCTATCTATCTATCTATCTATCTGTCTATCTATATGGAACCACAGTAGACAAAAGGCATTGCTATAGCAACACGTCATGTTTACGCTGCATTTTCTATGAGGTAAATATTACCCGCTGGCGGATATAGGTATAAATGGCATTTCTTTGGGCGGTTTTTTCAATCTGACTTCATATTGACAATTGTTAACAACAGAGGGTGCTACATAACACACTTTCAGGAAAAGTCACGGACTGGGAGACTTTAATATGTTATTGAACAAAAGTTACATACAATCAAAAAACAGCTGCGGGTAA
>NC_136906.1:83186374-83200646 GCF_949606895.1 Notothenia rossii | reverse complement strand
ACAGTTGTAAACAATAGAGACAGATGTAAACAATAGAGACAGTTGTAAACAATAGAGACAGATGTAAACAATAGAGACAGATGTAAACAATAGAGACAGTTGTAAACACGTAGAGACAGATGTAAACACGTAGAGACAGATGTAAACACGTAGAGACAGATGTAAACACGTAGAGACAGATGTAAACACGTAGAGACAGTTGTAAACACGTAGAGACAGATGTAAACAGGTAGAGACAGTTGTAAACACGTAGAGACAGATGTAAACACGTAGAGACAGTTGTAAACACGTAGAGACAGTTGTAAACACATAGAGGACGCAGATCTTACTTGGGGTAGTTGGTGCAGTACTGGGTGTAGATCTCGAAGTACTCGCTCTGAAAGGAGACCGTAAATAAAGATGTTTACACAGACGTAAACAACAACACTGAAGGGTAAACAACAACACAGAAGTGTAAACACTAGTTTGATGTTCTGCGGAGGAATGGATGATATGAACTGATGGACGGATCACCTTGATGACGAAGCAGCGGGCGACGGCCACCGGGTCGCTCTCACATCGATCCAGAGCCTGGAGCAGCTCGCTGAGGACAGGGGACAGTCAACACCACAACAACAACAAACTGTTGGTCTATCTGAATATGTTTGATATGATGATGAAGAGCACCTGTTGAACTCGTAGATGTCCTCGATGTTCCCGAACAGAGCGCAGACCTGCTCCGGGCGGAGGCTCAGCTCACAGCCGTCGATGATGTGGGCCAGGTAGTCCTGGGGGGCGGAAAGCTTTGTAAAAAAGGAGTGTGAACAAGGGCCCTTTCTCTTTTCTCTAATTCCCCTCCTCGACTCCTATCCTCGTGTCTTAGTCCCGCCCACAGGAGATGCGAGCAGAGGAGGGGAAGCAGCAGGCGGTTAGAAAAATGATAACTCCTCTCCCCTGACCGGTCATTTTAAAGAGACGTCCATTAATGATCAATCAATCAATGTTTATTTATATAGCCCAATATCACAAATGTTTCATTTGTCTCAGTGGACTTCACAGTTCAGAATATCAGTATGACAATACGACACCCTCTTTCCTCAGACCCTCTGTCCTTAGACCCTCTGTCCTTAGACCCTCTGTCCTTAGACCCTCACATCGTACAAGGAAACACTTCCGGAGAAACCCCACAGTTTAAAGGGGAACATGGGAGAAACCTCTGGGAGAGCAACAGAGGAGGGATCCCTCTCCCAGGATGGACAGACGTGCAATAGATGCCGTGTGTAAATCGAAAAGATAATACATTTACAACATAGGTAGACCAAATGTTTGGAAATGCATGTGTGTATAATAAGAAGATGAATCCACGAGGATGTCAGCAATCTTGTGGGAGCCATCAGGGAAGTATTATGATGAGAGTCAGGCAGGACCGCAGAGACAGATTCAGCCACGACTCAAAGTCCACGACTCAGATCCAGTGCTCAGGATAGAGGATCCAGGACACACGACCACAGCAACAGGATCAGCCTGGACTCAGGATCGGGGCGTAGAGAGAAACCAAAAAGAGATTTTGGGGAAGCTGGGTTAATCGGAACAGGAGAGTACACAGGTACAGACAGACAGAAGGAAGAAGTAAGGTGTCCCCCCAAACAGTCTAAGGCCCAGGCATCCTCAAAGTCCGGACTCCGGTCCGATTCTCCGCTGTGTCCACTGCAAACAGCGCTCTGCATGTCCGACTGTTCCACTGTCTGTGTGTGTCTATCAACGCATTGGTCCAATCACATTCAGCATCCCTTTTTTTCTTTGTGGGGGTCTGCCCCAAAAAACAGTTTGAAGTCCTGAGAAAGTCAAAATCAGACGGGGTGTAAAACTACACTGCCCACAGAAAGTAACCACTTTGATTGAACTAGGCCAGCAGGTAAGGGCTTTCCACTGGATCATAACTGAAGTATAAAAGAATGCATGACTGAAGTGATGGAGACCATGTTTAACTTCTGTGTCAGAGGATTTTAAAAACCTTTGTATCTCTCTGAATGTTAGACATGCACCTCTGCGTACATTTAGAGTGAAGGGACGAGATAATCCCTGGTTTCCTGCTGAGCTGTCCAGTCTCCTTCATGAGAGAAACAAGGCCTGGGCAAAGGCTAGGAAATCAGGCTCAGAGGTAGAATGGCTGCGCTTTAGGCAGCTAAGGAATAGCTTCACTTCACATCAAAAGTGCTCAGTCTAAGTATTACCTGTCAGTAACCACAAAGAACGTGAATAATCCTGGAACATGTTGGAAAGCCATAAAATCAACATCCACCGGTTATATCCCAAATGACAGCATCTGGCTCTCTATCGGACAGGGCCTCCATGTTACATTGCTTTAATGAGCATGTTGTGTCCTGTGGCTCTCTGTTTGATTCTGTCACTAACTCTGCTTCTGTGAACACCCCAGTCTGTGACTCTGAACAAGGTGGTCTGGAAAGCCCTTTCAGTTTTACTCCTTTTACTGTTGATGTTGTTCGTGAAGCTTTAACCAAGTTAGATCCTCAGAAACCGGCTGGCCCGGACAACGTAGAACCTTTCTTTTTAAAGATAGCTGCAGATTTTATTGCTCCTCCTCTCACTTCTCTTTTTAACCTCTCCCTCAGCACAAACACAATTCCAAAAGTATGGAAGTCAGCGTATGTCTTGCCTTTGCTAAAAGGAGGGGAGGCCACTTTATTAAATAACTATAGACCCATCTCTAAATGATCAGTTCTGGTGAAGGTGTTCGAACGCTTAGTGAGTGAACAAGTAAAGGAGTTTTTATGTAAACATGACATCCTGTCTAAACATCAGTCAGGCTTCAGGAAGAAACACAGCACCATCACTGCCACAGTGAAAGAGGTGAATGACATTAAGAGTATCTTAGATAATAAGCAGAGTTGTGCAGCTCTATTTATTGACCTGTCCAAAGCGTTTGATACCGTCGATCATCGTATCTTAACACTAGAACCGCCAGAGGTCGCTGTATACCTAAAACCGCCAACGGGTAAAATGTACCCGCTATAGATTTTCAAGGTACAATGTTCTTTTATTTATCATACAGAACAGTGAGTTCTGATCGCACAGGGATGAAACTTATACCAATAGAATCTGTGGACTCTCAGCTTTTCATATGATATAGGTTGTGCAGATAGCATGAAGTTTAAAATATCGCTAATAGTGCTGATTTAAACGCTTGGTGTTAGACTTGTGTTTTGTTTAGGTACAAATCTCTCTATCTCTCTCTATCTATATATCTGTAATGTTCTGTTCTATGAACATATAATTGTCTACATAAATAGACGACGCGGACTACTTCTCTCATTCCGAGTGTCCATCTTTATTCAACTGGCACGTAACCTGCACACATGCATTACGTCCTGAACGTGAGCTCAGTCATCCAAGATCTTGTATTCTCCAAGATGTTACACTATCTATAACTATCTCTCTCTCTCTCTCTATCCATCTATCAATATATCTATCTATCTATCTATAACTATCTATCTGTCTATCTCTCTCTCTATCCATCTATCAATATATCTATCTATCTATCTATAACTATCTATCTATCTCTCTCTATCTATCTCTCTCTCTCTCTATCCATCTATCAATATATCTACCTATCTATCTATAACTATCTATCTATCTCTCTCTCTCTCTATCCATCTATCAATATATCTATCTATCTATCTATAACTATCTATCTGTCTATTTCTCTCTCTATCCATCTATCAATATATCTATCTATCTATCTCTCTCTCTCTCAATCTATCTCTCTATCTATAAGGAACCACAGTAGACAAAAGGCGTTGCTATAGCAACACGTCATGTTTACGCTGCATTTTCTATGAGGTAAATATTACCCGCTGGCGGATATAGGTATAAATGGCATTTCTTTGGGCGGTTTTTTCAATCTGACTTCATATTGACAATTGTTAACAACAGAGGGTGCTACATAACACACTTTCAGGAAAAGTCACGGACTGGGAGACTTTAATATGTTATTGAACAAAAGTTACATACAATCAAAAAACAGCTGCGGGTAAATTTTACCCGTTGGCGGTTCTAGTGTTAAAGCAGAGGCTACTCAGTATTGGCATATCCAGCCATGCAGTGGGGTGGTTTGTGAACTACCTCTCTGAAAGGTCCCAATGTGTTCACTTTGATGGGCTGTCTTCTGAGTGGTTGAACATTACTAATGGTGTTCCTCAAGGTTCTGTTTTAGGTCCACTTTTATTCTCCATATATATCAACAGCTTAGGTGAAAATGTGGATGAAGCTACTTTACATTTGTATGTGGATGATACCGTGATGTACTGTGCAGGTCCCTCCATTCAGGAGGCTGGTGTTCAATTACAGGCTGTTTTTAACATTATTCAGACTCAGCTCTCTGAACTCAAGCTTCTTTTAAATGTTGATAAAACCAAGGTAATGCTCTTTTCTAAGCTAAAAAGACACCAGAGCCTGTTTTAGATATTGTAACTACGCAAGGAATACAAATTGAAGTGGTTACCTGTTATAAATACCTTGGTATCTGGCTTGATGATTGTCTCACTTTTAAACTTCATGTCAATAACCTGCTTAAAAAGCTGAGGGTTAGGCTAGGTTTCTCCTACAGCAGGGATGGCGGCCCCCACCTCCTCTTTTTGCGGCCCTCAGATTAATTTATAAACAACGTAATTCATTTAAAAAATATATATATTTTTAACCTTAACCTCAGTAGGACTCATGTAGTCCTACTGATACCATCCACTAGAATCCTAGTTACGTCGCGAGCTGCGTACATGATTTCAAATACCGCAAAATAATCTGTGACGCATTTGTATGTATTGTGTTTGTTTCCCGGGGAAACCCTCACAAGAAACACCAGCTGTTGTTATGTCTGCTGTGACGTTAAGTTGCCTCTTGTAATTATGCCTTAGCTTAACAGTTGTATTTATCATCTGAATTTGGCGAAACAAGTTTAATATTCTTAAAACCAAAACTTTGTTTATTTGAAATCAGATGAAAACAAACTGTCACGGACCCTGCCGTGTTATCTATGATTACTACGCTTTTCATTCATAATTTCAGCGGGAGGGAGGGGGAGTGGCGCTGAGGAACAGCAGAGTGCTGACAGGTGTCTGTGTGGACACTCCCCTTATTGTGGAATAAGGGGAATGCAGAGACAGGCTACAAGTGTCTTCAAGTTAGACAACTAATGTCTGGGTTAGTGTTCATGACTTCATGTGTATGTCATCTTAATTGTTAATCTCAATACACACACATTTCCCGTGCTTTCCAACATAGTTTTATTCCACTGTTTAATAACCTGTTCAATACAAACATGCCACTTGTAAAAATGAAATAACATTTCTGTGAACTGATATTTGTTTAGTGAGCTTTTTAGAGGATGTTCCCATTTTTTGGGGATGTTCCCTTTGATTGTAAAATGTCAATGAAGATGTCAGACTTAGTATATTTGTTAATAATTACATACAGCACATGGCATTTGTGTGTTTGTGTGTTCCAAGTGATTCTGCGGCCCCCTGGTGGCCAGTACATCAATTATGTGGCCCCCACCACCATCAAAGTTGCCCATCCCTGTTCTACAGGAAAAGGCTCTGTGACCTTTTGACCTGTGCTGGACTATGGTGATCTGATCTATATGAACGCACCGGCCCATTGCCTGGTCAAGTTAGATGCTGCGTATCACAGTGCTCTGAGATGTGTGACAAACTGTAAAGCATTAACCCATCACTGTACCCTGTATGCCAGGGCTGGTCTGCCTTCACTAACTGTACGGAGGCTCAGTCACTGGTACACTTTCATATACAAAGCCATGTTAGGGAAGCTTCCATCCTACATCTGCTCCCTGATCTCACGGTGAATTGTAAGTGGCTACTGCCTGAGATCTCATGCTGTGGTTTTATTAAATGTGCCAACTGCTAGGACTGTCTTAGGGAATACAGCTTTTAGATGCGCAGCTCCTCTGTCTTGGAACAGTCTGCAAATGAAATTGAAACTGAGCAATCTGGTGCCACTAAATGTTTTTAAAGCTCGGTTGGATGCTACTCAATCGGAAGCTGTTAGTACCTGTTCATGTGGATAGTATGTAAATTGTAATCCCTGTAATGATGCTGCATGAAGTCCTTTTGTTGTTCTGTTTATGTTTTTATGTTTCATGTGGAACTACTTGCAGCAGGTCTCCCTTGAAAAAGAGATCAATGATCTCAATGGGATTCACCTGGTTAAATAAAGGTTTGAAATGAAATGAAATGAAGGCAAACAAAAAGAGGAAATAAGAGGTGAAGCAGATCCCCCTCTCAGATTCCACAGCAACCAGAAGAACAGAAACACTGGCTGGTGATTTGATTAATCAGCTTTGTGATGGAATACAAAATGCACAGTGCATTTCCTTAGCTGTGGATGAGTCCACTGACACCACTGACAACGCTCAGTTGCTGGTGTGTGTGAGTTTTTATGATGAGTCAAAGGGGGAGTTTGCTGAAGATGTGTTGGGCCTGACGATCCTCAGTGGACACACAAGGGGGAAGACATTTATAAAGCACTAATGGGAATGCTGAAAGAAAGAGGGTGCGGCTACCTTTATTCATAACAGCTCACACTGCGACACTGAGGGATCAAGCACAGTGATTTTTAGTTTTTGCACCCTCGTGTTAAGAATCTTGTTGCAATTGTTTAAAAGTTGGAATGACCGTAATAAACGGACCTTTGTCTTATTGAAAAAAAACGTTTGGACCTTTAAGATTTGTATTTGAGTACCCCTGGTCTAAGCCTATAGCAGCAAAACCAATGTGTCTACGTACATGCACTCCCTTAGGATAGGTTGGGTTAGGTAGGTAGTGAAAAGGGTAGGAATTAAGATGTATGCGCGACATCTATACCATGAGCGCATTGCTCCTAAAAAGTGTTTCTGGCACTGACACCAATCAACAGTTGTGCGTCGACTCGGCAGGGCTCAAGGCATGTATATGCCTCTCCATGCTTCCACCTTCTACTCAGACAACCAAATTACATCCATACCATCAGAGATGGAAAAGAGTAAGAACTCAAATGTATAGGTGAAGAAGCACAACGTGTCTACGTCAATGCACTCTTTTTAGATTATTTTATTATAAGCTTTATCAAAAAGGAAGACATGTGGGGAAGCTGGGTCAATCGGAACATGAGAGTACACAGGTATAGACAGAGAGAAGGAAGAAGTAAGATGTCCCCCGACAAACTAAGCCTATATCAGTAAAACTAGGGGCTGAATCTAATCAGCCCTAACTATAAGCTTTATCAAAAAGGAAGGTCTTAAGCGCACTCTTAAAAACGTATAGGGTGTCTGCCGTCCGAACACAAACTGGAAGCTGATTCCACAAAAGTGGAGCTTGATAAGAAAAGGCTCTGGCTCCCATTGTACTTTTAGAGACTCTAGGAACAACCAACAACCCTGCATTCTTGGAACGCAATGCCCTAGTAGGACAGTAGGGTATAATGAGTTCTTTAAGGTAAGATGGCGCCTGCCCATTAAGGGCTTTGTAGGCCAGAAGAAGAATTTTAAATTCTATCCTGTGTTCTATAGGGAGCCAGTGTAAGGCAGCCAGAACAGGAGTAATGTGGTCCCTTTTCCTAACTCTGGTTAGTACACGAGCTGCAGCATTTTGAATCAACTGAAGAGACTTGACTGACTTCTTGGTACACCCTGATAATAAGGAGTCACAATAATCCAGCCTTGAAGTAACAAATGCATGGACTAGTTTCTCTGCATCGTTTTGAGGCAAGATATGCCTGATTTTTGCAATGTTACGTAGATGGAAGTAGGCGGTCCTTGAGATTGATTTTATGTGGGTGTTAAAGGATAAATCCTGATCAAATATAACACCAAGATTCCTTACAGTCTCACTGGAGGCCAAATTAATGCCATCCATAGTTAATATATCTTTAGATAATTTGTTTCGTAGATTCTTCGGGCCAAGTACAATAACTTCAGTTTTGGTCGTGTTTAACATCAAAACGTTTAAGCTCATCCACGTTTTTAAGTCCTTGAGGCAGTCTTGAATTTTATTTCGATGATTGGTTTCATCAGGCTTGATTGATAAATATAGTTGAGTATCATCCGCATAACAATGAAAGTTTACAGAATGATTCCTTATAATATTGCCTGACGGAAGCATATATAATGTGAACAAAATAGGTCCGAGCACTGAGCCCTGTGGCACTCCATGGCTAACTTTGGTTTGCATGGAAGATTCATCGTTGACACGTACAAACTGAGAGCGTTCAGATAGATAGGAGATATAATGAGACAATAACTGTAACAGGCTACGCGCGCGCGCACACACACACACACACACACACACACACACACACACACACACACACACACACACACACACACACACACACACACACACACACACACACACACACACACACACACACACACACACACACACACACACACACACACACACACACACACACACACACACACACACACACACACACACACACACACACACACACACACACACACACACACACACACACACCATGCATTAAGCTATAAATAAAGTATCTCAGTCTGTGTGCCTCCTCATTGTTACATAAGAGTTAATCCAGAACATCTTGACCTGGTGGTTATAGAGAGCAGCTTTCTGAGGAGCAGTTTCTCCAGGAGCGAAGACACTTTAAAACTTGTTCTACCACATAAAATACCTCAAGAAATATCCCACTGGAGGATTTAAAAACAGAGGTTGCTAACAAGAGTCTAAATGAGACGACTGAACGTCATCACGTCCAACATTAACCACCTTCAGCTTAGCATTTAGCTTAGCAGTGGTGACCTGAAGTCATGTGACCCTGCTGTAGTTCCTTTATAGCCCAACATTAGCCACCTTTAGCTTAGCGTGGTGGCGTGAAGTCATGTGACCGTGCTGTAGTTCCTTTATAGCCCAACATTAGCCACCTTTAGCTTAGCGTGGTGGCGTGAAGTCATGTGACCGTGCTGTAGTTCCTTTAGAACCCATTATTAGCCTCCTTTAGCTTAGCGGTGGTGACGTGAAGTCATGTGACCGTGCTGTAGTTCCTTTATAGCCCAACATTAGCCACCTTTAGCTTAGCGGTGGTGACGTGAAGTCATGTGACCGTGCTGTAGTTCCTTTATAGCCCAACATTAGCCACCTTTAGCTTAGCGGTGGTGACGTGAAGTCATGTGACCGTGCTGTAGTTCCTTTATAGCCCAACATTAGCCTCCTTTAGCTTAGCGGTGGTGGCGTGAAGTCATGTGACCGTGCTGTAGTTCCTTTATAGCCCAACATTAGCCACCTTTAGCTTAGCGTGGTGGCGTGAAGTCATGTGACCGTGCTGTAGTTCCTTTATAGCCCAATATTAGCCTCCTTTAGCTTAGCGGTGGTGACGTGAAGTCATGTGACCGTGCTGTAGTTCCTTTATAGCCCAACATTAGCCTCCTTTAGCTTAGCGGTGGTGACGTCATGTGACCGTGTTGTAGTTCCTTTGTAGCCCAACATTAGCCTCCTTTAGCTTAGCGGTGGTGACGTCATGTGACCGTGTTGTAGTTCCTTTATAGCCCAACATTAGCCTCCTTTAGCTTAGCGGTGGTGAAGTCATGTGACCGTGCTGTAGTTCCTTTATAGCCCAACATTAGCCTCCTTTAGCTTAGCGGTGGTGACGTCATGTGACCGTGCTGTAGTTCCTTTATAGCCCAACATTAGCCTCCTTTAGCTTAGCGGTGGTGACGTCATGTGACCGTGCTGTAGTTCCTTTATAGCCCAACATTAGCCTCCTTTAGCTTAGCGGTGGTGATGTGAAGTCATGTGACCGTGCTGTAGTTCCTTTATAGCCCAACATAAGCCTCCTTTAGCTTAGCGGTGGTGACGTCATGTGACCGTGCTGTAGTTCCTTTATAGCCCAACATTAGCTTTTTACCTCAGAAATCATAAAGAGGTCTTAATATGTGGAGATTCTCCTGCTGAACTAAACGTGTAAGCGTCATAAACGTTTGTTGGTTATTCTCTGACTTCCCATTGGACCAGGAGATGCTGCATTCAGGGACCTGCTGTATAATCTGAGCATTACATTACATGTCACTTGTTAGACGTTTTTATCCAAAGCGACTTACATACATTCAATACTGTGGACAATCCCCACAGGGGCAATTTGTGGTGAAGTGTCTCAGGGACACAACGACATGCTGACTGCAGTGGGACTCAAACTTGCTATCCCCTGATACGAAGTCCAGCATACTAACCACTGAGCCACAGCCACCAGCAGGTAGACTCACCTCCACGATCATGCGCAGGTCTCTGACATATGTCCTCTCCGTCTCGATGATCTCCGTCACCACGCGTTGCAGGTAGGAGGGGTGAGGGTTGGGCGCCATGTTGTTGTTGGTGTTGTTGTTGTTATTGTGAGTCAGGCCCCGCCCCTTCCTGGTGTCCTCTCCGGAGCCCAGGGACAGCGTGGAGATCAGGTCCGGAGCATCATTACTGCCGACGGGCTCTGAGGGGGGGAGGTCCGTCAGTAACACACACACAAACTCACAGCGGGGCATTCACTGAAGAGCAGGAAGGGGATTTCCCAGCTGTGTGTGTGTGTGTGTGTGTGTGTGTGTGTGTGTGTGTGTGTGTACCTGTGTGTGTGTGTGTGTGTGTGTGTGTGTGTGTGTGTGTGTGTGTACCTGTGTGTGTGTGTGTGTGTGTACCTGTGTGTGTGTGTGTGTGTGTGTGTGTGTGTGTGTGTGTGTGTGTGTGTGTGTGTGTGTGTGTGTGTGTGTGTGTGTGGACAAATCACAGCTCAGTGTTGACAGTGTTTAAATGCACTTTGCTCTCTGACACACACCACAGATACACTGCAGCACACAGGAAGAGAGTATGTGTAATCTGCAATAATGAGGATTAGTTTACAAGTTAAACCAGCAACACACACACACACACACACACACACACACACACACACACACACACACACACACACACACACACACACACACACACACACACACACACACACACACACACACACACACACACACACACACACACACACACACACACACACACACACACACACACACACACACACACACACACACACACACACACACACACACACACACACACACACACACACACACACACACATTCCTAACCCTATAACAAAGAGCAGGAATATAAATTGTGTGTGTGTGTGTGTGGCAGCAGAGTTAAGCAGACAATAGCTACCCTCTGCATTGATTCATAAACAATAACAACTAATATAACCAATTCAGAAAGGAACAGTCTAAATACATTTAATGCTAAATGATCTAAAGTGAGAGCAGTTAGCCTACCTTCAGCCGAGCGTCTGCAGACTGAGAGAGAGGGTGTGTGTGTGTGTGTGTGTGTGTGTGTGTGTGTGTGTGTGTGTGTGTGTGTGTGTGTGTGTGTGTGTGTGTGTGTGTGTGTGTGTGTGTGTGGTAATAATCCTATTACCAGAGAGAGACACGCCCCCTGTTGGACACACTGCACCCTCACATCCTGTGTGTATATACCCTCCTGGGACCCAGCCCTTTGAAAGTGTCCTCTGTAGTGGACATGTTGTTTACGTGCATCTCCTTGGACTCTTTTGAGCTACTCTATCAATCCCTGATGTACAGAGGACATCCTGGTCTTTCCGGTGACATGTCATTGGTTAAAATTGCATGCCGGGAAGTTCCTCTTTCTTTCCATCCAAAATGGCTGGCATACCAAAAACAACATGTCATAGAAGCAGGAAGTCAAATACTGTTGAATAATTGTAGTTTTTACCATGAAAATCATATGTTCTTGTTTATTAACATGAGAGGAACTACTGTATAGAATTAGTTCTGAAAGCAATTCAATCATTCAAGTTTTCTAATAACAGCTCTTTTATAAATGTCCATCCTAGTGGACGTCAGGACCGTCTTCATGGACTTTATGACTCTATATTGTTGCAGGAGACGGAACTGAAGCAGACATTTCCTGAACCAGATAGTTCAGGGAGATTCAGATGTAGAGCTCTCAGAGGATGAGAGAGATGAGGATTTCACACCTGGGATAGAAGAGGGTCAAGAGGAAGGGGGGGGGAAAGATGCAGGAGGCTCCATGAGCGCACAGATACAGACAGAGAGACAGATAGGGACGAGCTGGAGAGACATGTCCCTCTGTGGGCCAAGAGTAGCACGGATGTCTTCTTGTTGTTTTTATTTTAAGTGGAGCCATGAAAAATGAGAGTTGCCTCAGACAGCTTTGTTTCTATGAGCAGGTCAAATGGAGACCACATACAACTAGTCAAGATGAACCTACAGCCGTGCCGACTGGAGTCAATGAGGTACTTTCATTACATCGACTACAAAGTCTTTGAAGATCTGGAAAGATTCACTCAAAAACCAAACTAGTTTTTTATTGACCAAATAAACAGCAAAGTTCAGATCAATGACTTCTTCATGTTTTAGATAAAGCTGAATGTATTATTGTATAAATATCACTCTATAACCATCATACGTTACATAGTCTATCTGTTCCTTTGGGCTGTCTTTTCAAACTGATATGGTCCCGACGTCCTCTACAGCGGACAGACTGTAACATTTTAAAATAATATAAAATAAAGAAAGTCTAAATTGCAAGATGTTTTTTTAACCCTAAATAAGTAGGAAATCACAAACAAAAGGAAATTGGAAGACACTTTTTTTCCTCCGGTCCCAGGAGGATATACACAGTGGGGCAAAAAAGTATTCAGTCAGCCACCAATTGAGCAAGTTCTCCCACTTAAAAAGATGAGAGGCCTGTAATGTTGATCCTAGGTATACCTCAACTATGAGAGACAGAATGGGGGGAAAGAATCCAGGAAATCACATTGTCTGATTTTTAAAGAATTCATTGGTAAATTCCTCTGTAAAATAAGTATTTGATCAATAACAAACAAACAACATGTCTGTCTCTCACAGACCTGTAACTTCTTCTTTCAGAGCCTCCTCTGTCCTCCACTTGTTAACTGTATTAATGGAACCTGTTTGAACTCGTTATCAGGATAAAAGACACCTGTCCACAACCTCAAACAGTCACACTCCAAACTCCACTATGGCCAAGACCAAAGAGCTGTCAAAGGACACCAGAAACTAAATGGTAGACCTGCACCAGGCTGGGGAGACTGGATCTGCAATAGGTAAGCAGCTTGGTGTGAAGAAATCAACTGTGGGAGCAATTATTAGAAAATGGAAGACAAACAAGACCACTGATAATCTCCCTCCATCTGGGGCTCCACGCAAGATCTCACCCCGTGGGGTCAAAATGAGAAACAAGAACGGTGAGCAAAGATCCCAGAACCACACGGGGGGACCTAGTCCATGACCTGCAGAGAGCTGGGACCAAAGTAACAAAGGCTACCATCAGTAACACACTACGCCACCAGGGACTCAAATCCTGCAGTGCCAGACGTGTCCCCCTGCTTAAGCCAGTACATGTCCAGGCCCGTCTGAAGTTTGCTAGAGAGCATTTAGATGATCCAGAAGAGGATTGGGAGAATGTCATATGGTCAGATGGAACCAAAATATAACTGTTTGATAAAAACTCAACTAGACGTGTTTGGAGGAGAAAGAATGCTGAGTTGCATCCAAAGAACACCTACTGTGAAACATGGGGGGGGGGGGGACATCATGCTTTGGGGCTGTTGTTCTGCAAAGGGACCAGGACCACTGATCCGTGTAAAGGAAAGAATGAATGGGGCCATGTCTCGTGAGATTCTGAGTGACAACCTCCTTCCATCAGCAAGGGCATTGAAGATGAAACGTGGCTGGGTCTTTCAGCGTGACAATGATCCCAAACACACCGCCCGGGCAACGAAGGAGTGGCTTCGTAAGAAGCATTTCAAGGTCCTGGAGGGGCCTAGCCAGTCTCCAGATCTCAACCCCATAGAAAATCTTTGGAGGGAGTTGAAAGTCCGTGTTGCCTAGCGACAGCCCCAAAGCATCACTGCTCTAGAGGAGATCTGCATGGAGGAATGGGCCTAAATACCAGCAACAGAGAAAACCTTGTGAAGACTTACAGAAAGCGTTTGACCTCTGTCATTGCCAACAAAGGGTATATAACTAAGTATTGAGATGAACTTTTGTTTTTGACCAAATACTTATTTTCCATCATTTACAAATTAATTCATTAAAAATCAGACAATGTGATTTTTTGGATTCTTTCCCCCCATTCTGTCTCATAGTTGAGATATACCTAGGATGAACATTACAGACCTCTCATCTTTTTAAGTTGGAGAACTTGCTCAATTG
>NC_136906.1:83166374-83181374 GCF_949606895.1 Notothenia rossii | reverse complement strand
TTTTTTACTGCGGATCCAGTTTGTTAATGTTCAGTAGCCAACAGCTAGCATAGCATAAACTGCTAACCACTAACGTTTGGCTAACTTGCTCTATATATTACAAGCTAACATGGCTAGCTAATGTCACACTGTGTGAACTCAAATAGTTGTTGTATTACTACATCATACATGCTTGGTCCAAATCTCTGCTCAAATTATTATTTTTAACAAAATTATCATTAATTATCTTTATTTTTTTTGCATTTGTATCACACTTGGCATAAACTGTTAGTTCATCAATAAGAGCGGGAGAATTAAAATAATGATTTGTTGTAATCAAAAACAATGTATTTAAAGAAACACTCAGCCATGCATGAAATAACATAGGAAAATAATAGGGGTACTTTTGTACCCACGTTGTGCCGTTAGAGGCGTCGTGACACAAACATGATTTATATTCACAAAGTAAGAAAGTTCAAATGAAAGTTAGAATTGGTGTTGATCAAAAACAGGTTGATTGAGGAATTCCTGGAAGTCATTTATTGCAAAGATATTTACAATTTAAACTAATTCGGGTCACTTTTGACACATGTTGGTTGTATGTTGTGTAACAAAGGGTTACCATGACAACTGTGATGTTCACTCTTTTGACAGAGCACCAGTGGACAGTGAGGACTATGGAACAGAAGATGTGATGGCTTTGTGTGGAAAGCTGCTGACGCCAGCCAGTGACTCCTCGTCAGGCAGCATCCAGCTATTCTTCCATCTTGTGAGTAATAACTAACTCGTGTCTAACATAATATTGAATGTCAGTGTTTCCTCTAGGTGTACTGCTGATGTATTCTTTAAATCCTCTGGAGCAGAGAGAGGAGCAGTGGATTATTGTTATTGATGAATGCATCAGAGTTTCTCAGGGTCAAAAACACTAAACTCAACTTCAAAAGAAAGTCTTTAGTTTATTTAATAAAAGAGCTCATGTTCAATGTGAAAAGTGACCGTAGATATAGATTAGTTGCAATTTGGTGCTATATATATTAAAAAATATATATATATACTTTTTTTTTAAACACCTTAAATTTCAGGGAGGGGGCCGCGGGGCTCCGTTGGCGGGGCGCAGCTCCCCTCCAGGACTATGGTAGGGGAAGCACTGAATGTGGTTTAGTAAAGTATTTCAAAATGCCCCACAGTGTGCAGGACTATCAGACCCTGTTCAACAAGGATCATCAGACAAGCAGCAGAGAGTCTGAGTTTGAAGAAACACTAACATGTTATTTAGTGATGTTTAATCAATCAATATTTACTGGTCTTCAATTTCCTCACTGGATTACAAAATGCTCGAATGTTATTGTACGGGGACATTATGCAGATCTAATCAACTGAAGATGAAAATATAGATTCAGCGATATGTACCATTTGAAGGAAATAGAGTGTTAGTGGTATTGACCGAAGCTCCACCGCTGTAGCTAGCTAGGTGCTGCTAATGAAAACTCAAGTGTTTTTCTTTTTGATTAAGAATTGACCGAGCATATCTTCCTCTTTGAAATCCCAGTTGTACTTCGCTAACACGCAGTGCCTGGGAGGACGTTTAATGGTTCCCACCCGTAACACATTTATGGACAAGGTCATGTTAGACGAGCAACCCAGTGGTTAGTTTCAGGGTAAGCTCCACTGATTTTTTATTTTATGTATTCACTTTAAGAGAAAGGGATTTCAGAAACAACTCGCACAAGTTTGGCTCCAGGTAAAATGAACAAAAGGTAGCTGTTGTTAGACGATGTTCCCCCCTTCTGTATGAAATAATGAGAAACATATGAACGACTCTTCATAGAGCCACGTCCACACAGCTTTAAAGTTGTAGGAAGCTGAAGCATTACGTCCGTGCCAACGTTTCTAAGGTCTTAGAAAGTTGGTGTTCTGGAAGGTTTAGCTTAGGATCAATGACTTTGGGATTCTCTCAATAACTGTTTTATAATTTTGTGTGTGTGTGTGTGTGTGTGTGTGTGTGTGTGTGTGTGTGTGTGTGTGTGTGTGTGTGTGTGTGTGTGTGTGTGTGTGTGTTTTGTGTAACCCTGCTTCAAAGGTCCATCATACAGGATGTAGGGGATCTATTGGCAGCTGCTGATAATAACATCCATCATCATGGTTTACTGATCACTTCCCTTCCTCCTCCAGCACCTGGACCCAGCAGGAACCTACGCCAGGATCCTGTGTGTGGTCTTCAGCTCCGCCTTCATCACCATCATCCCGGCTCTGCTGCAGGACAAGCTCTCCCAGCTGCACATACCCGACTCCGACTGGATCAGAGACTTCCTCTCTGACAGGAAGCAGCACGTGAGGCTGGGGAAACACGTCTCTGACCCCCGGACCATCAGCACCGGGTCACCTCAAGGCTGCGTTCTCTCCCCTCTGCTCTTCTCCCCTCTGCTCTTCTCCCCTCTGCTCTGCTCTTCTCCTCTCTGCTCTTCTCCCCTCTGCTCTTCTCACCTCTGCTCTGCTCTTCTCCCCTCTGCTCTTCTCCCCTCTGCTCTTCTCCCCTCTGCTCTGCTCTTCTCCCCTCTGCTCTTCTCCTCTCTGCTCTTCTCCCCTCTGCTCTGCTCTTCTCCCCTCTGCTCTTCTCCCCTCTGCTCTTCTCCCCTCTGCTCTGCTCTTCTCCCCTCTGCTCTTCTCCTCTCTGCTCTTCTCCTCTCTGCTCTTCTCCCCTCTGCTCTTCTCCCCTCTGCTCTGCTCTTCTCCCCTCTGCTCTTCTCCTCTCTGCTCTGCTCTTCTCCCCTCTGCTCTTCTCCCCTCTGCTCTTCTCCCCTCTGCTCTTCTCCTCTCTGCTCTGCTCTTCTCCCCTCTGCTCTTCTCCCCTCTGCTCTTCTCCTCTCTGCTCTGCTCTTCTCCCCTCTGCTCTTCTCCTCTCTGCTCTGCTCTTCTCCCCTCTGCTCTTCTCCCCTCTGCTCTTCTCCCCCCTGCTCTTCTCCCCTCTGCTCTTCTCCCCTCTGCTCTTCTCCTCTCTGCTCTTCTCCCCTCTGCTCTTCTCCTCTCTGCTCTTCTCCCCTCTGCTCTGCTCTTCTCCCCTCTGCTCTGCTCTTCTCCTCTCTGCTCTTCTCCCCTCTGCTCTTCTCCCCTCTGCTCTGCTCTTCTCCTCTCTGCTCTTCTCCCCTCTGCTCTGCTCTTCTCCCCTCTGCTCTGCTCTTCTCCCCTCTGCTCTTCTCCCCTCTGCTCTTCTCCCCTCTGCTCTTCTCCTCTCTGCTCTTCTCCCCTCTGCTCTTCTCCTCTCTGCTCTTCTCCCCTCTGCTCTGCTCTTCTCCTCTCTTCTCTTCTCCCCTCTGCTCTGCTCTTCTCCCCTCTGCTCTTCTCCCCTCTGCTCTTCTCCTCTCTGCTCTTCTCCCCTCTGCTCTGCTCTTCTCCTCTCTGCTCTTCTCCCCTCTGCTCTTCTCCCCTCTGCTCTGCTCTTCTCCCCTCTGCTCTTCTCCCCTCTGCTCTGCTCTTCTCCTCTCTTCTCTTCTCCTCTCTGCTCTTCTCCCCTCTGCTCTGCTCTTCTCCCCTCTGCTCTGCTCTTCTCCCCTCTGCTCTTCTCCCCTCTGCTCTTCTCCCCTCTGCTCTGCTCTTCTCCTCTCTGCTCTGCTCTTCTCCCCTCCCCTCTGCTCTTCTCCTCTCTGCTCTTCTCCCCTCTGCTCTGCTCTTCTCCCCTCTGCTCTTCTCCCCTCTGCTCTTCTCCCCTCTGCTCTGCTCTTCTCCTCTCTGCTCTTCTCCCCTCTGCTCTTCTCCTCTCTGCTCTTCTCCTCTCTGCTCTTCTCCTCTCTTCTCTTCTCCCCTCTGCTCTTCTCCCCTCTGCTCTGCTCTTCTCCCCTCTGCTCTTCTCCTCTCTGCTCTTCTCCTCTCTGCTCTTCTCCCCTCTGCTCTTCTCCCCTCTGCTCTGCTCTTCTCCCCTCTTCTCCCCTCTGCTCTTCTCCTCTCTGCTCTTCTCCCCTCTGCTCTGCTCTTCTCCCCTCTGCTCTTCTCCTCTCTGCTCTTCTCCCCTCTGCTCTTCTCTTCTCCCCTCTGCTCTTCTCCCCTATGCTCTTCTCCCCTCTGCTCTTCTCCTCTCTGCTCTTCTCCTCTCTGCTCTTCTCCTCTCTGCTCTTCTCCCCTCTGCTCTTCTCCCCTCTGCTCTTCTCCTCTCTGCTCTTCTCCCCTCTGCTCTTCTCCCCTCTGCTCTTCTCCTCTCTGCTCTTCTCCTCTCTGCTCTTCTCCCCTCTGCTCTGCTCTTCTCCTCTCTGCTCTTCTCCCCTCTGCTCTTCTCCCCTCTGCTCTGCTCTTCTCCTCTCCCCTCTGCTCTTCTCCCCTCTGCTCTTCTCCCCTCTGCTCTGCTCTTCTCCCCTCTGCTCTGCTCTTCTCCCCTCCCCTCTGCTCTTCTCCCCTCTGCTCTTCTCCTCTCTGCTCTTCTCCCCTCTGCTCTGCTCTTCTCCCCTCTGCTCTTCTCCCCTCTGCTCTTCTCCTCTCTGCTCTTCTCCTCTCTGCTCTTCTCCCCTCTGCTCTGCTCTTCTCCTCTCTGCTCTTCTCCCCTCTGCTCTTCTCCCCTCTGCTCTGCTCTTCTCCTCTCCCCTCTGCTCTTCTCCCCTCTGCTCTTCTCCCCTCTGCTCTGCTCTTCTCCCCTCTGCTCTGCTCTTCTCCCCTCCCCTCTGCTCTTCTCCCCTCTGCTCTTCTCCTCTCTGCTCTTCTCCTCTCTGCTCTGCTCTTCTCCCCTCTGCTCTTCTCCTCTCTGCTCTGCTCTTCTCCCCTCTGCTCTTCTCCCCTCTGCTCTTCTCCCCTCTGCTCTTCTCCCCTCTGCTCTTCTCCTCTCTGCTCTTCTCCCCTCTGCTCTTCTCCTCTCTGCTCTTCTCCCCTCTGCTCTGCTCTTCTCCTCTCTTCTCTTCTCCTCTCTGCTCTGCTCTTCTCCCCTCTGCTCTTCTCCTCTCTGCTCTTCTCCCCTCTGCTCTTCTCCCCTCTGCTCTTCTCCTCTCTGCTCTTCTCCCCTCTGCTCTTCTCCCCTCTGCTCTTCTCCTCTCTGCTCTTCTCCCCCCTGCTCTCCCCTCTGCTCTTCTCCCCTCTGCTCTTCTCCCCTCTGCTCTGCTCTTCTCCTCTCTGCTCTGCTCTTCTCCTCTCTGCTCTTCTCCCCTCTGCTCTTCTCCCCTCTGCTCTTCTCCCCTCTGCTCTGCTCTTCTCCTCTCTGCTCTGCTCTTCTCCCCTCTGCTCTTCTCCTCTCTGCTCTTCTCCCCTCTGCTCTGCTCTTCTCCCCTCTGCTCTTCTCCTCTCTGCTCTTCTCCCCTCTGCTCTGCTCTTCTCCTCTCTGCTCTTCTCCCCTCTGCTCTGCTCTTCTCCCCTCTGCTCTTCTCCCCTCTGCTCTTCTCCCCTCTGCTCTGCTCTTCTCCCCTCTGCTCTTCTCCCCTCTGCTCTTCTCCCCTCTGCTCTGCTCTTCTCCCCTCTGCTCTGCTCTTCTCCCCTCTGCTCTTCTCCCCTCTGCTCTTCTCCCCTCTGCTCTGCTCTTCTCCCCTCTGCTCTGCTCTTCTCCCCTCTGCTCTTCTCCCCTCTGCTCTTCTCCTCTCTGCTCTTCTCCCCTCTGCTCTGCTCTTCTCCCCTCTGCTCTGCTCTTCTCCCCTCTGCTCTTCTCCCCTCTGCTCTTCTCCCCTCTGCTCTGCTCTTCTCCCCTCTGCTCTGCTCTTCTCCCCTCTGCTCTTCTCCCCTCTGCTCTGCTCTTCTCCCCTCTGCTCTGCTCTTCTCCCCTCTGCTCTGCTCTTCTCCCCTCTGCTCTTCTCCCCTCTGCTCTGCTCTTCTCCCCTCTGCTCTTCTCCTCTCTTCTCTTCTCACCTCTGCTCTGCTCTTCTCCCCTCTGCTCTTCTCCCCTCTGCTCTTCTCCCCTCTGCTCTTCTCCTCTCTGCTCTTCTCCCCTCTGCTCTGCTCTTCTCCCCTCTGCTCTTCTCCCCTCTGCTCTGCTCTTCTCCTCTCTGCTCTTCTCCCCTCTGCTCTGCTCTTCTCCTCTCTGCTCTGCTCTTCTCCCCTCTGCTCTTCTCCCCTCTGCTCTTCTCCCCTCTGCTCTGCTCTTCTCCCCTCTGCTCTTCTCCTCTCTGCTCTTCTCCCCTCTGCTCTGCTCTTCTCCCCTCTGCTCTTCTCCCCTCTGCTCTGCTCTTCTCCTCTCTGCTCTTCTCCCCTCTGCTCTTCTCCCCTCCCCTCTGCTCTTCTCCTCTCTGCTCTTCTCCTCTCTGCTCTTCTCCCCTCTGCTCTTCTCCCCTCTGCTCTGCTCTTCTCCCCTCTGCTCTGCTCTTCTCCCCTCTGCTCTTCTCCTCTCTGCTCTTCTCCCCTCTGCTCTTCTCCTCTCTGCTCTTCTCCCCTCTGCTCTTCTCCCCTCTGCTCTTCTCCTCTCTGCTCTTCTCCTCTCTGCTCTTCTCCCCTCTGCTCTTCTCCCCTCTGCTCTGCTCTTCTCCCCTCTGCTCTTCTCCTCTCTGCTCTGCTCTTCTCCCCTCTGCTATTCTCCCCTCTGCTCTTCTCCCCTCTGCTCTTCTCCTCTCTGCTCTGCTCTTCTCCCCTCTGCTCTTCTCCCCTCTGCTCTTCTCCTCTCTGCTCTGCTCTTCTCCCCTCTGCTCTTCTCCTCTCTGCTCTGCTCTTCTCCCCTCTGCTCTTCTCCCCTCTGCTCTTCTCCCCCCTGCTCTTCTCCCCTCTGCTCTTCTCCCCTCTGCTCTTCTCCTCTCTGCTCTTCTCCCCTCTGCTCTTCTCCTCTCTGCTCTTCTCCTCTCTGCTCTTCTCCTCTCTGCTCTTCTCCCCTCTGCTCTTCTCCCCTCTGCTCTGCTCTTCTCCCCTCTGCTCTGCTCTTCTCCCCTCTGCTCTGCTCTTCTCCCCTCTGCTCTTCTCCTCTCTGCTCTTCTCCTCTCTGCTCTTCTCCTCTCTGCTCTTCTCCTCTCTTCTCTTCTCCCCTCTGCTCTGCTCTTCTCCTCTCTTCTCTTCTCCCCTCTGCTCTGCTCTTCTCCTCTCTGCTCTTCTCCTCTCTGCTCTTCTCCTCTCTGCTCTTCTCCCCTCTGCTCTTCTCCCCTCTGCTCTGCTCTTCTCCCCTCTTCTCCCCTCTGCTCTTCTCCTCTCTGCTCTTCTCCCCTCTGCTCTTCTCCCCTCTGCTCTTCTCCCCTCTGCTCTGCTCTTCTCCTCTCTGCTCTTCTCCCCTCTGCTCTTCTCCCCTCTGCTCTTCTCCCCTCTGCTCTTCTCCTCTCTGCTCTTCTCCCCTCTGCTCTTCTCCTCTCTGCTCTTCTCCCCTCTGCTCTTCTCCTCTCTGCTCTTCTCCCCTCTGCTCTTCTCCCCTCTGCTCTTCTCCTCTCTGCTCTTCTCCCCTCTGCTCTTCTCCTCTCTGCTCTTCTCCTCTCTGCTCTTCTCCTCTCTGCTCTTCTCCTCTCTGCTCTTCTCCCCTCTGCTCTTCTCCTCTCTGCTCTTCTCCTCTCTGCTCTTCTCCCCTCTGCTCTTCTCCTCTCTGCTCTTCTCCCCTCTGCTCTTCTCCTCTCTGCTCTTCTCCTCTCTGCTCTTCTCCTCTCTGCTCTTCTCCTCTCTGCTCTTCTCCCCTCTGCTCTTCTCCTCTCTGCTCTTCTCCCCTCTGCTCTTCTCCCCTCTGCTCTGCTCTTCTCCCCTCTGCTCTTCTCCTCTCTGCTCTGCTCTTCTCCCCCCTGCTCTTCTCCCCTCTGCTCTTCTCCTCTCTGCTCTGCTCTTCTCCCCCCTGCTCTTCTCCCCTCTGCTCTGCTCCCCTCTGCTCTTCTCCCCTCTGCTCTTCTCCTCTCTGCTCTTCTCCCCTCTGCTCTTCTCCCCTCTGCTCTGCTCTTCTCCCCCCTGCTCTTCTCCCCTCTGCTCTGCTCCCCTCTGCTCTTCTCCCCTCTGCTCTTCTCCTCTCCCCTCTGCTCTTCTCCCCTCTGCTCTTCTCCCCTCTGCTCTGCTCTTCTCCTCTCTGCTCTTCTCCCCTCCCCTCTGCTCTTCTCCCCTCTGCTCTGCTCTTCTCCCCTCCCCTCTGCTCTTCTCCTCTCTGCTCTGCTCTGCTCTTCTCCCCTCTGCTCTTCTCCCCTCTGCTCTGCTCTTCTCCTCTCTGCTCTTCTCCCCTCTGCTCTGCTCTTCTCCCCTCTGCTCTTCTCCTCTCTGCTCTGCTCTTCTCCCCTCTGCTCTTCTCCTCTCTGCTCTTCTCCCCTCTGCTCTTCTCCCCTCTGCTCTGCTCTTCTCCTCTCTGCTCTTCTCCTCTCTGCTCTTCTCCCCTCTGCTCTGCTCTTCTCCTCTCTGCTCTTCTCCTCTCTGCTCTTCTCCTCTCTGCTCTTATCCCCTCTGCTCTTCTCTTCTCCTCTCTGCTCTTATCCCCTCTGCTCTTCTCTTCTCCTCTCTGCTCTTCTCCTCTCTGCTCTTCTCCCCTCTGCTCTTCTCCTCTCTTCTCTTCTCCCCTCTGTTCTTCTCCTCTCTGCTCTTCTCCTCTCTTCTCTTCTCCCCTCTGCTCTTCTCCCCTCTGCTCTTCTCCCCTCTGCTCTGCTCTTCTCCCCTCTGCTCTTCTCCCCTCTGCTCTTCTCCTCTCTGCTCTTCTCCCCTCTGCTCTTCTCCCCTCTGCTCTTCTCCTCTCCGCTCTTCTCCTCTCTTCTCTTCTCCCCTCTGCTCTTCTCCCCTCTGCTCTGCTCTTCTCCCCTCTTCTCCCCTCTGCTCTTCTCCTCTCTGCTCTTCTCCCCTCTGCTCTGCTCTTCTCCCCTCTGCTCTTCTCCCCCCTGCTCTCCTCTCTGCTCTTCTCCTCTCTGCTCTTCTCCCCTCTGCTCTGCTCTTCTCCCCTCTGCTCTTCTCCCCCCTGCTCTTCTCCCCTCTGCTCTTCTCCCCCCTGCTCTCTGCTCTGCTCTTCTCCCCTCTGCTCTTCTCCCCTCTGCTCTTCTCCCCCCTGCTCTCCTCTCTGCTCTTCTCCCCTCTGCTCTTCTCCTCTCTGCTCTTCTCCCTGTACACCAGCAGCTGCACCTCCAGTCACCAGACTGTCACGCTCCTGAAGTTCAGACGACACCACCCTCATCGGACTCATCTCTGGGGGAGGAGTCAGCCTCCAGGTGGGAGATGGACCATCTGGTGACCTGGTGTGGGGACAACCACCTGGAGCTCAACGCTCTCAAGGCAGTGGAGATGGTTGTGGACTTTAGGAAGAACGCAGCCCCTCCCCCCCCATCACTCTGTGTGACTTCCCAGTAACTGCTGTGGAGTCTTTCTGCTTCCTGGGCACCATCATCGCCCAGGACTTCAAACGGGAGCAGAACATCAGCTCCCTCACCAAAGAAGCCCAGCCGAGGAGACTCCATCACCATCTGGTACGCTGCAGCCACGGCCAGGGGTAAGGGCCGGCTGCAGCGTGTCATCCGCTCTGCAGAGAGGGTGATCGGCTGTAATCTGCCATCCCTCCACAACCTGCACGCCTCCACAAATGTCGTCCACAGGGGGGGAGTCAACAACAGGGTTACTGTACCACCTACATTATATTATTATGTTCTGGGACAAAACAAGATTCTGAGGAAAAAAAGAAATCTGAGAAAAAGTTGATTTTGAGGAAAGTTGATTATTAAATCAAAGATCTGAGAAAAAAAAAGGATCTGAGAGAAAACTTGAAATGACACAAAATGTAGAATTCTGAGAAAAACATTACATTTTTGAGGAAAATATTAGAATTCTAAGAAGTCAAACATCAGAAAAGAAAATTAGAGAAATACTCTAACCCCTGGATTCCACCGGGTCCGTCGGCGCCGCGTTACGGCTGCACTGCAGCGTTCACAGCGTTCGGGGCCACTCTAGTCAATGGGTGCTATTCCACCGGACGCGCCGCGTTACGGCCCAGAAGCGTCTCGCCGCTGGGCTCCGCTAAAAATAGGATGCAAGTCTATTTTCGACGCGAGGCGTTGCAGAGGCGCCGGGCAGGAAGTGGACCGGTCAGAGCATCCGGCCCATTCCCAAAATAAACTCATTTGCAGACCCTATCCCTCCGTAGTCTTTCAAGTAGGAGGAGCAATGCCAGCATTCTTCTCCGGTTTACAGGCACTGTGTAAATTATATATTGTAGTGCCGTGAGATAGGAGTCGGAGGCGGTGCATTGAAGGTGCAAAGTTGTTGTCAAAGTTTGTCGAGCGTTGCCCGGCCGCAGGCGAGGGCCCAGCAGCGTCGGGCACGAAGTCCTCGGGAGGAAGGAGCCGTGGAAATGGGAGAGACCAGACGGGATCAGACGGGGCGCCGTCCAAAACCGCCGTGGAGGCGAACCGTGAGCCGCGGTTAGAGGAGAGGCCAGGCAGGGTCCAGACGCGCGCCACCCACGGGCCGATGAAGGCATGGGCGACGTCCTAAGCCGCCGTCGAGGTGGTGAAAAGGCTAGAGCAGGCCTATTCAACTGGCGGCCCGCGGGCCAGATGCGGCCCAGAACCAACTCCCGAGTGGCCCAGCCTCCCGTAGCCAAATTCCTACACTAGCACAGACCATGAACGCAACACTCCGCGTTGCATAGAAACCACCAAACCACAACGCAGCACGTTTTTTGTAAGTGCATCTAGTGGTGCTAGTAACGGTGGTCCTATGATAGCAACTCTAAAACATGTCTCTCTCAACTCTGAAGCGTAAACAGAGACAAAACGGTCATTGATCTTGTGGAGCAGATCCAAGTCAAGCTGGACCTTTTCACGACCGACTTCAGCACGGGTCGGATGCTGCATTTTCCGACGCTCCCCAAACACGTCACATCTCCGGCACAAATCACGGATGTGATGACAGATTTCATTGCGAGGTTGAAAGAGAACTTTGCCGGTCGATTGGATGGACTTGCTCTGCCCACAGACGTGATGATGGGCTTTGCCAGAGACCCCTTCACTGTTGCAATAGAGGGGGACGTATCAACCAGAGCAAAGGAAGTGGTCCCCTGCATCGACAAGGGGAAATATACCCTGGAACTTATTGACATGCAGCGCACTAACGGGCCAGCGAAGTTTTGGAGTGATGTCAAAAAACAGCAGTTCCCTAACGTTCAGAAAGTAGCGATCTGTGTGCTCAGTATGTTTGGATCAACATACACATGTGAATCAAGCTTTTCACACATGAACTCAATCAAAAGTAGCACTCGCTGCTCCCTGACTGACAGCACTCTTCACCAATGTCTTAGGATTGCATTGATATCCTATGAGCCAAAAATCACTGCTCTTGTTCAAAACTAAAAATGTCCCTTCTCCCATTGAGAAAGTCAGCGATGACAAATCACAAATGAGGTGATAGTAAGCACCTAGTTTACTATAGTAGACGTGTTGTGTAGTATTCATTCATATAGTTACCCGTATCCCTTGTTATGGGTTTGTGCACTGAAGGGTTTGACAGTTCTTTCTGTATTCATTTAAATGCACTTTGTAACGTGTCTGGGTCAAATGTGACCAAAACGTATGATTTTTTTGTTGTTACTTGAAAAGGGAAAAAATAGTATTGCTCCAGTACTACCTCTTTGTGTTGCATTGGAGCTCTTTAGCTGTTTGTTTTGGATGTGAGGACATTTATTAAGACTGCTATTATTGTATTCAGTAAATGCACTTTGTGATGTGGTTCAAAAAAACATAACCTGAATATTTGACTTCTAAAGCAAACCAATGTAATGCTACAAATGTGCACTTTTTTTTCAGATTCTGTTAAATTAATGCTAATTAGTTGAGTTTTTATGCACTTTTTGACCTACCTTTGTGAGATGAACAATCAATACAAATTGCATGTTTTTCATCGCAGTAATATGTGTTGGTTTAAAATGTGTCACTACTCGCTTTTTACAGAATGTCTGGCCCAGCTGAATTTTGTAATTATAAAATCTGGCCCAGCTGAATGTGTAGTTGAATAGCCCTGGGCTAGAGGATCCACACGAGGCCGACCAGGCATGGTCGAAGCCCCTCTCAGGCACCAGGGAAAAGCTAAAAAAGAGTCGATAGCCGATAGCAGCTAGCCCTTAGCTGATGCCGTTAGCCGCTAGCTGGCAGCCATCGGTAGCTACTAGCCGTCGTTAGCTAGCGCAGCCTGGACGTGCAGCCGCACCCCCCGAAGACACAGCCCCATGTGGTAGAAGTCGGGTTCTCCCCTACCAGCAGGTCGTGCATCGTCTCTGTGTAGTTGGAAGGCCTGCTGTCCTCCAGTGCCGAGACGATGCGGGAATGGCTAGCGACGTCCTCAGCCATTCCGCGGGGGGCGCACCGAGCCTCAGTCCGCATGCCGGTGGCAGCCGCGGACGTCTCCAACAATCTCCGGCATAACGAGAAAAACAGCGCTTTTCGCCATGTTCGGGTACGTCCCGGAAACTTCACGAGACGTTGTCAGGGTCACCAATGTAGTGCTGTGAGATAGGAGTCGGAGGCGGTGCATTGAAGGTGCAAAGTTCTCTTTATTCAAGAGCAGAAAAGGGCATGTCGTTGGGTCGCAGCCCGGGAGGACAAGAGAGAGAGCCAGCAGGGCACACAAGAGATGCCCTCTTGCTAGAGAGCAAAACATATGCCCGTGCGGAAACAATACCCCTACCCCACAGTTCAACCAGTGATCACTACACGATATAGAATCATTATGATGATGAATGCATTTGTTTGCCACTAAAATACAGCAACACATCTTTGATTCATGTCGTTTAACTATTATAACAATTATTATTAACTTTGTACAAAGTAGTCTGTCCAGGAAATATGCCCAAATCAACAACAACTGCGAGCCGGCACGCAAGACGCTCCGCTTCTGAAGCGCGCCCGGTGGGGTTTGACGCTGGAGGAGGTTGGACCAAAACCGCGACGCAGACGTAACGCGACGCAGACGTAACGCGACGCAGACGTAACGCGACGCAGACAAAGAAAAACAAAAAGAATCTGAGAAAAATATAAATATTGAGAAAAAAGTTGATTTTGAGAACATTATGAAAAAAGTCAAAAATCTGAGAAAAAAGTTGAAAGAAAAATCCTGATAAAAGGGTTAATATATTGGGAAACAAATTAAATCATAATTCTGAGAAAAAATGTAAAGTTCTGGGAAAAAAGTCAAAAATCGGAGAAGAAATCGATTCTGAGGAAAAAGTGAATATTCAGATAAAAACAACGTCAATTTCTATTAAATTCTGAGAAAAAAGGGTTAGGGTTCAAAAACTATCATAATACTATTAACATAACTATTTAATCTAATTTATATTATATCACATTTAAATATATTATATTATTATTACATAAAACAAAGGAGGAGGCTTCCCGTTGTTCCCATGACTTTATTAACACAGATCAATAAACACACATTAACCACATGAGAGCAACTTCATATTTACATCAGACATCTAATGAGAATACACACACCTGAGAGCCACACACACACCTGAGAGCCACACACACACCTGAGAGCCACACACACACCTGAGAGCCACACACACACCTGAGAGCCACACACACACCTGAGAGCCACACACACACACCTGAGAGCCACACACACACCTGAGAGCCACACACACACCTGAGAGCCACACACACACCTGAGGAATATATTATATATATATATATATTATCATATATAACTCACACACTGATGTTTAATATAGCAGAAACCTACGCATCATAAGAACACACAAACCCAGAGATACAGAGCTGAGGAAGAATCACTGGGTGGATGTTAATAATCTACAGATAAGAAGACAGAAGCGTGTGCAGGAGGGGGGGCGGGGGGGCAGTGAGAGCAAACAGGAATGAAAGTATTTCTGAGGAAACCTTGATTTACGCTCCTTTAACAAAAAATACTGGAACAGTCCCCTGAGGGTCGTCACGGCGACGTCACACTGGCTGCTCGTCACGGCGACGTCACACGGGCTGGTCGTCGCGGCGACGTCACACGGGCTGGCCGTCGCGGCGACGTCACACGGGCTGGTCGTCGCGGCGACGTCACACGGGCTTGGTCGTGGTTTTGTAGACGAGCGTGTCCTGTTGCGATAGCGCCGTGTGGGCGGAGCCCGCGGCAGCCGGCCTATGGGAGCGCTGCTTCCTGGATTTCAGGAAGCAGTAGGTCAGGATCACCAACAGAGCCAAGATGGCCACCGACAGGCAGACGGCCAGCGCGATGTTACCTGAAGACGAGACGTCACTTCCTGTCAGCTGAGTTCACTTCCTGTCAGCTGACACACTCACAGAGAAACAAAAAACAACGTGTCCGCCATGTTTGCAGTTTTACCTGAGTCACTTTCCTCTTCCGACTCGAAGCGGCCAAATATCCCTTTGAAGAAGACGTTACGCTCTGCAGACAGGAAGTAACAGTCACAGACAGGAAGTAACCGGAAGTAACAGTCACAGACAGGAAGTAACCGGAAGTAACAGTCACAGACAGGAAGTAACAGTCACAGACAGGAAGTAACAGTCACAATCAGGAAGTAACAGTCACAAACAGGAAGTAACAGTCACACACAGGAAGTAAAAGTCACAGACAGGAAGTAACAGTCCCAGACAGGAAGTAACAGTCACACAGAGGAAATAACAGTCACAGACAGGAAGTAACAGTCACACACAGGAAGTAACAGTCACAAACAGGAAGTAACAATCACAAACAGGAAGTAACAGTCACAGACAGGAAGTAACAGTCACAGACAGGAAGTAACAGTAACAGAAAGGAAGTAACAGTCACAAGCAAGGAAGTAACAGTCACATACAGGAAGTAACAGTCACACACAGGAAGTAATAATTACAAACAGGGAGTAACAGTCACAGACGGGAAGTAACAGTAACAGACAGGAAGTAACAGTCCCAGACAGGAAGTAACAGTGACAGACAGGAAGTAACAGTCCCAGACAGGAAGTAACAGTCACACACAGGAAGTAACAGTCACATACAGGAAGTAACAATCACAAACAGGAAGTAACAGGAAGTAACAGTCACAAACAGGAAGTAACAATCACAAACAGCAAGTAACAGTACCTGTGACCCCCTGCATTATAAGTACATGCAGTACCTGTGACCCCCCTGCAGGTGGCAGTATAAACAGTATAAGTACATGCAGTACCTGGGACCCCCCTGCAGGTGGCAGTATAAACAG
>NC_136906.1:83138874-83158874 GCF_949606895.1 Notothenia rossii | reverse complement strand
CCAAACAGATCCTTGTAGCCCCCCCCCTCTCTTCCAGCTGTTACTAAGGACATGTCTCTGAAGTGTCCTGCTCCAAACCCCAAACAGATCCTTGTAGCCCCCCCCCCCTCTCTTCCAGCTGTTACTAAGGACATGTCTCTGAAGTGTCCTGCTCCAAACCCCAAACAGATCCTTGTAGCCCCCCCCCTCTCTTCCAGCTGTTACTAAGGACATGTCTCTGAAGTGTCCTGCTCCAAACCCCAAACAGATCCTTGTAGCCCCCCCCCCTCTTCCAGCTGTTACTAAGGACATGTCTCTGAAGTGTCCTGCTCCAAACCCCAAACAGATCCTTGTAGCCCCCCCCCCCTCTCTTCCAGCTGTTACTAAGGACATGTCTCTGAAGTGTCCTGCTCCAAACCCCAAACAGATCCTTGTAGCCCCCCCCTCTCTCTTCCAGCTGTTACTAAGGACATGTCTCTGAAGTGTCCTGCTCCAAACCCCAAACAGATCCTTGTAGCCCCCCCCCCTCTCTTCCAGCTGTTACTAAGGACATGTCTCTGAAGTGTCCTGCTCCAAACCCCAAACAGATCCTTGTAGCCGCCCCCCCCCTCTTCCAGCTGTTACTAAGGACATGTCTCTGAAGTGTCCTGCTCCAAACCCCAAACAGATCCTTGCAGCCCCCCCCCCTCTCTTCCAGCTGTTACTAAGGACATGTCTCTGAAGTGTCCTGCTCCAAACCCCAAACAGATCCTTGTAGCCCCCCCCCCTCTCTCTTCCAGCTGTTACTAAGGACATGACTCTGAAGTGTCCTTGTAGCCCCCCCCCCCTCTCTTCCAGCTGTTACTAAGGACATGTCTCTGAAGTGTCCTGCTCCAAACCCCAAACAGACCCTTGTAGCCCCCCCCCCCTCTCTTCCAGCTGTTACTAAGGACATGTCTCTGAAGTGTCCTGCTCCAAACCCCAAACAGATCCTTGTAGCCCCCCCCTCTCTTCCAGCTGTTACTAAGGACATGTCTCTGAAGTGTCCTGCTCCAAACCCCAAACAGATCCTTGTAGCCGCCCCCCCCCTCTTCCAGCTGTTACTAAGGACATGTCTCTGAAGTGTCCTGCTCCAAACCCCAAACAGATCCTTGTAGCCCCCCCCTCTCTCTTCCAGCTGTTACTAAGGACATGTCTCTGAAGTGTCCTGCTCCAAACCCCAAACAGATCCTTGTAGCCCCCCCCCCCTCTCTTCCAGCTGTTACTAAGGACATGTCTCTGAAGTGTCCTGCTCCAAACCCCAAACAGATCCTTGTAGCCCCCCCCCTCTTCCAGCTGTTACTAAGGACATGTCTCTGAAGTGTCCTGCTCCAAACCCCAAACAGATCCTTGTAGCCCCCCCCCATCTCCTCCAGCTGTTACTAAGGACATGTCTCTGAAGTGTCCTGCTCCAAACCCCAAACAGATCCTTGTAGCCCCCCCCCCCTCTCTCTTCCAGCTGTTACTAAGGACATGACTCTGAAGTGTCCTTGTAGCCCCCCCCCCTCTCTTCCAGCTGTTACTAAGGACATGTCTCTGAAGTGTCCTGCTCCAAACCCCAAACAGACCCTTGTAGCCCCCCCCCCCCTCTCTTCCAGCTGTTACTAAGGACATGACTCTGAAGTGTCCTGCTCCAAACCCCAAACAGATCCTTGTAGCCCCCCCCTCTCTTCCAGCTGTTACTAAGGACATGTCTCTGAAGTGTCCTGCTCCAAACCCCAAACAGGTCCTTGTAGCCCCCCCCCCCCTCTCTTCCAGCTGTTACTAAGGACATGTCTCTGAAGTGTCCTGCTCCAAACCCCAAACAGATCCTTGTAGCCCCCCCCCCCTCTTCCAGCTGTTACTAAGGACATGTCTCTGAAGTGTCCTGCTCCAAACCCCAAACAGATCCTTGTAGCCCCCCCCCCTCTCTTCCAGCTGTTACTAAGGACATGTCTCTGAAGTGTCCTGCTCCAAACCCCAAACAGATCCTTGTAGCCGCCCCCCCCCTCTCTTCCAGCTGTTACTAAGGACATGTCTCTGAAGTGTCCTGCTCCAAACCCCAAACAGATCCTTGCAGCCCCCCCCCTCTCTTCCAGCTGTTACTAAGGACATGTCTCTGAAGTGTCCTGCTCCAAACCCCAAACAGATCCTTGCAGCCCCCCCCCTCTCTTCCAGCTGTTACTAAGGACATGTCTCTGAAGTGTCCTGCTCCAAACCCCAAACAGATCCTTGTAGCCCCCCCCCCCTCTCTTCCAGCTGTTACTAAGGACATGTCTCTGAAGTGTCCTGCTCCAAACCCCAAACAGATCCTTGTAGCCCCCCCCCTCTCTTCCAGCTGTTACTAAGGACATGTCTCTGAAGTGTCCTGCTCCAAACCCCAAACAGATCCTTGTAGCCCCCCCCCCTCTCTCTTCCAGCTGTTACTAAGGACATGACTCTGAAGTGTCCTTGTAGCCCCCCCCCCTCTCTTCCAGCTGTTACTAAGGACATGTCTCTGAAGTGTCCTGCTCCAAACCCCAAACAGACCCTTGTAGCCCCCCCTCTCTTCCAGCTGTTACTAAGGACATGTCTCTGAAGTGTCCTGCTCCAAACCCCAAACAGATCCTTGTAGCCCCCCCCCCCTCTCTTCCAGCTGTTACTAAGGACATGTCTCTGAAGTGTCCTGCTCCAAACCCCAAACAGATCCTTGTACCCCCCCCCCCTCTCTTCCAGCTGTTACTAAGGACATGTCTCTGAAGTGTCCTGCTCCAAACCCCAAACAGATCCTTGTAGCCCCCCCCCCCCCCTCTCTTCCAGCTGTTCCTAAAGAGCTGATTCTGGGTCAGTCGCTAGCTAAATGCTGCCGTGATGAAACTCCACATCCTGTTCCAAACCACATCAAGGATCCTCTCTGAAACAGGATGGAGCTCAAACTCTTTCTCTCTCTCAGGTTTACCACAAGGTGACTTCCTTTTGATTTCCTGCTTCTTCACACAGACTCTCTCCAGTACAGGTTAGCTCTGAGTGTTAGCATGCTAATGTAAACACAGACCAGGGGTTTATGATAAGACCCTCCCATTGGTTGCCTTTTCTAAGCCCCGCCCCCTGTGTTTACCTGCATGTGGACACTCTTGGCCTCGCCCTGCACGCTCCAGCTGTAGCTCACGATGTGGGCATCGTCCAGCGCCAGGCTCTGGATGCCGCTCAGCGTCACCTGCACCCCCGGCTGAACGATGACATCACGGGCCGCGATGGCAATGGGCGGAGTCTTATCACCTGGAGGACAGGTGAGAGGACAGGTGAGAGACAGACATGTGAGAGAGACAGGTGAGAGACAGACAGGTGAGAGAGACAGGTGAGAGGACAGGTGAGAGAGAGGTGAGAAGACAGGTGAGAAACAGACAGGTGAGAGAGACAGGTGAGAGAGACAGGTGAGAGACAGACATGTGAGAGAGACAGGTGAGAGACAGACAGGTGAGAGAGACAGGTGAGAGAGACAGGTGAGAGAGACAGGTGAGAGAGACAGGTGAGAGGACAGGTGAGAGACAGACAGGTGAGAGACAGACAGGTGAGAGAGACAGGTGAGAGAGACAGGTGAGAGAGACAGGTGAGAGACAGACAGGTGAGAGAGACAGGTGAGAGACAGACATGTGAGAGAGACAGGTGAGAGACAGACAGGTGAGAGAGACAGGTGAGAGAGACAGGTGAGAGGACAGGTGAGAGACAGACAGGTGAGAGACAGACAGGTGAGAGAGACAGGTGAGAGGACAGGTGAGAGGACAGGTGAGAGAGAGGTGAGAAGACAGGTGAGAGACAGACAGGTGAGAGGGACAGGTGAGAGACAGACAGCTGAGAGACAGGTGAGGGACAGGTGAGAGAGAGGTGAGAAGACAGGTGAGAGACAGACAGGTGAGAGAGACAGGTGAGAGACAGACAGCTGAGGGACAGGTGAGGGGACAGACGAGAGACAGACGAGAGAGAGGTGAGAGGACAGGTGAGAGACAGGTGAGAGACAGACAGGTGAGAGAGACAGGTGAGAGACAGACAGGTGAGAGAGAGGTGAGAGACAGGCGAGAGGACAGGTGAGAGAGAGGTGAGAAGACAGGTGAGAGACAGGTGAGAGACAGGTGAGAGAGAGGTGAGAAGACAGGTGAGAGACAGGTGAGAGGACAGATGAGAGACAGGTGAGAAGACAGGTGAGAGACAGACAGGAGAGACAGGTGAGAGAGAGACAGGTGAGAGAGAGACAGGTGAGAGACAGATGAGAGACAGGTGAGAAGACAGGTGAGAGACAGGTGAGGGGACAGGTGAGAGACAGGTGAGAGACAGACAGGTGAGAGACAGACAGGTGAGGGGACAGGTGAGACAGACAAGTGAGAGACAGACAGGAGAGACAGGTGAGAGAGAGGTGAGAGGACAGGTGAGAGACAGAGAGGTGAGAGAGAGACAGGAGAGACAGGTGAGAGAGTCAGGTGAGAGACAGGTGAGAGACAGGTGAGAGAGCGGTGAGAGACAGACAGGTGAGAAATCAGCTCCACTCTAAATACACTATATTCTTCACATGTTGTTATAACGGTCCTGTTTTATTTATTTTAACTACGTATTCTTCTCTGTGTCTTTGAACGCACCACGAACACAGAGATCGTTCCTCCTGGGTAATCTACAGGTAATACAACCTGTTCTGATTGTTATTACTTGTTGTTGTTATTTTTACTATTGTTGCTATTATGAAGTTAGAAGACATTACAGATAAACTTAAAAAGTAGATGTAGCGAAAGATAAATAAGAGTATTTAGTAAAGTGTTTAAAACACGCTGTTTCATGTTAAATAAAGCCTTCCTATTGGACGCCCCCCCCTCACCTGTCTGCGGGCCCTGCAGGTGTTGCAGGAACTCGGCCTCGCGGATCCAGCTCAGGAACCCCACCTGGTTCACGAACCTGCACACGAAGCGGTTTCTGTGCACGCAGTCGAACAGGTCGCACGTGCGGTGTTCCGCACCCGCGGTGCGGCGAGGCTCCAGCAGCGCGAGGTTGCAGCGACTGTCGGCGCAACACGCGTTCCTGCAGGCCTCCTCGGAGCTCACGCGCTCGGTGGCCAGCAGCCTCGCGCCCTCCTCCACCGCGTCCTCCGCGTCCAGCACAAAGTTCGCCTGGCCGGAGCGGAACGCGGTGCGGCAGTCTTCCGCTGCAGCGGTGCGGAGGAGGAGGAGCAGGAGGAGCAGGAGGGGGGAGGGAGGCATTCTCTCTCTCTCTCTCTCTCTCTCTCTCTCTCTCTCTCTCTCTCTCTCTCTCTCTCTCTCTCTCTCTCTCTCTCTCTCTCTCTCTCTCTCTCTCTCTCTCTCTCTCTCTCTCTCTCTCTCTCTCTCTCGCGCTTCGCTCAGAGTCAGAGACACGCGGTGGTCGTCCTGTCGCTGTGCTTAAAATGAATCTGTGAATTAAAACAAAGTGTAAGTGTGTGTGTGTGCTGCTGCTCGCGGCGCTGCTCCTCAGGTGTGTCTCACTCGCTCACAAACAGGAAGAGACGCAGGTCACGCCCCACTCTATGACGTCACTCAGGTGTGGCGAGTGGTGACACCGGCTTCTTTCTTCATGTCTGTTGTCCTTTATTAAAATCATATCATTTATGATTATTATAATATGTTTTTATTAAGTTATGATTCTTTATTTTCTAAAACTGCTATCATTATAAATAATGTTTTATTCAATCTTAATAAAATATGAATATATTGAAGTTTAGAAACAATAACAATAAAAACAATAACTTCAAACACAAGGAAGAAACGTGAAGTAAATAATAAACATTAAACATTCATTATTATTATTATTATTATTATCATTATTATTATTATTATTATTATTATTATTATTATTGTATACTTGTTATTATCTCTATTAAAGAAGACAGACGTGCATTCATCTGAAAGCACAAGAAGACTCATCAAGGTGACACAAGGACTGTGTGTGTGTGTGTGTGTGTGTGTGTGTGTGTGTGTGTGTGTGTGTGTGTGTGTGTGTGTGTGTGTGTGTGTGTGTGTGTGTGTGTGTGTGTGTGTGTGTGTGTGTGTGTGTGTGTGTGTGTGTGTGTGTGTGTGTGTGTGTGTGTGTCAGCCAGCCAGCCTGTCAGGTCATGTCGTATTTCGGTTGAAATCCTCAGGTTTCTCTGTCACACCCTGATTGCACAAACACACACACACACACACACACACACACACACACACACACACACACACACACACACACACACACACACACACACACACACACACACACACACACACACACACACACACACACACACACACACACACACACACACACACACACACACACACACACACACACACACACACACACAGGTAGCAGGTGTTTGAATAAACAGTTACTCACAGTGTTACATTTAATCTAAAAATAACGAACTTTAAACTTTTTTAATGTTAGTTCTCGTCACGTTGAGATTATTTCCCAGCATGCCCCTGTGTGATAAATACCTAGGACTGATTTGACCATACAGAGGATGTTCACTGAGAGCAGACCTGGTGCCTCATCAGATCAGATCTGATACAGAACAAAGGTTCAGTGAGAGGAGCTGCAGCTGCCCACGTTCCTATCAGCTGCAGAAACACAGAGACACTCAAGTCCGTCACTAACACCTCCTTTCAGAGCCGGGGGGGGGGGGGGGTCCTTTAAATATATATCACAGTGTATTTATCTATTTTAAAGAGTCCTCTCCTGCTGATGTTCAGGTGTGTATCAGTATGTAGTGTCTCTACTTTAAAGAGTTCTCTCCTGCTGATGTTCAGGTGTATATCAGTATGTAGTTTCTCTACTTTAAAGAGTCCTCTCCTGCTGATGTTCAGGTGTATATCAGTATGTAGTGTCTCTACTTTAAAGAGTCCTCTCCTGCTGATGTTCAGGTGTATATCAGTATGTAGTGTCTCTACTTTAAAGAGTACCTCCTGCTTATGTTCAGGTGTATATCAGTATGTAGTGTCTCTACTTTAAAGAGTTCCTCCTGCTGATGTTCAGGTGTATATCAGTATGTAGTGTCTCTACTTTAAAGAGTCCTCTCCTGCTGATGTTCAGGTGTATATCAGTATGTAGTGTCTCTACTTTAAAGAGTCCTCTCCTGCTGATGTTCAGGTGTATATCAGTATGTAGTGTCTCTACTTTAAAGAGTCCTCTCCTGCTGATGTTCAGGTGTATATCAGTATGTAGTGTCTCTACTTTAAAGAGTCCTCTCCTGCTGATGTTCAGGTGTATATCAGTATGTAGTGTCTCTACTTTAAAGAGTTCCTCCTGCTGATGTTCAGGTGTATATCAGTATGTAGTGTCTCTACTTTAAAGAGTCCTCTCCTGCTGATGTTCAGGTGTATATCAGTATGTAGTGTCTCTACTTTAAAGAGTCCTCTCCTGCTGATGTTCAGGTGTATATCAGTATGTAGTGTCTCTACTTTAAAGAGTCCTCTCCTGCTGATGTTCAGGTGTATATCAGTATGTAGTGTCTCTACTTTAAAGAGTTCCTCCTGCTGATGTTCAGGTGTATATCAGTATGTAGTGTCTCTACTTTAAAGAGTACCTCCTGCTTATGTTCAGGTGTATATCAGTATGTAGTGTCTCTACTTTAAAGAGTCCCCTCCTGCTGATGTTCAGGTGTATATCAGTATGTAGTGTCTCTACTTTAAAGAGTCCTCTCCTGCTGATGTTCAGGTGTACATCAGTATAAACATGAACACAGCAGCTGCAGCAGAATGAAGACAGTATGAAGTGCTGGATGATCTTTGGTAGAAGCTGAGTCTAAATGCAGGAGGGTCAGGAGCCCCTATCAGCGGCAGATAAGCAGTGAATCTCTGTTTCCTAAAATGGACTCTAACAGCCGAAGGTCGTGAAAGCTGCCCTCGTGGTGTCTGCACATCCCGGATAAATTTAGTGTCATCTTCTGTGTCTGCTATCTCCTCAGCAGCTATCTCCTAATTTGGTGCGTGAAGCCTCTGTATAAGCGCCTGCCTGCTGCGAGGAGTCGCAGTCCAGCTTCAGAGTCTCCAGAGCAAACACTCCTTCTTCTTCTTCTGTCCTCCGACTGCCGGGATCCTCCAGCATGGGTGACCTTCTGATGGCCGAGTTCGGGAAGGCGGCTCCTTTCCTGAGGAAGTCAGACAAGGAGCGCCTGGAAGCCCAGACCAGAGCTTTTGACATCAAGACCGAATGCTTTGTAGTGGACGATAAGGTGGAATATATGAAGGGACAAATCCAAAGCAAAGATGGAGGCATGGCGACAGTTAAGAAGGAGGATGGGACAACGGTTACCGTGAACGAGTCGAACGTCCACCCTCAGAACCCGCCAAAATTCGATAAAATTGAAGACATGGTGATGTTCACTTTTCTCCACGAGCCGGCCGTGCTGTTTAACCTCAAAGAGCGTTACGCCGCTTGGATGATCTACACCTACTCTGGGCTCTTCTGTGTCACCGTCAACCCCTACAAGTGGCTGCCCGTCTACGACTCCGATGTGGTGTCGGCATACCGAGGGAAGAAGAGAACCGAGGCTCCCCCTCACATCTTCTCCATCTCTGATAACGCCTATCAGTACATGCTCACTGACCGAGAGAACCAGTCTGTCCTCATCACAGGAGAATCCGGAGCCGGAAAGACTGTGAACACCAAGAGAGTCATCCAGTACTTTGCCAGTATCGCTGCCGTCGGCAAAAGAGATCCCAGCAAGGGCACGCTGGAGGACCAAATCATCCAGGCCAATCCCGCACTGGAGGCGTTCGGCAACGCCAAGACGCTGAGAAACGACAACTCCTCTCGTTTTGGAAAATTCATCCGAATTCACTTTGGGACGAGCGGCAAGTTGTCGTCTGCTGACGTCGAGACGTACCTGCTGGAGAAGTCCCGCTGCACCTTTCAGCTCAAGGCTGAGAGGAACTACCACATCTTCTACCAGATCCTGTCCAACCAGAAGCCAGAGCTCCTGGACTTGTTGCTGATCACCAACAACCCGTACGATTACGCCTACATCTCCCAAGGAGAGGTAACCGTCGCCTCCATCAACGACGCAGAGGAGCTGATGGCCACCGACAGCGCCTTCGACGTGCTCGGCTTTACTGCGGAAGAGAAGATGGGCGTCTACAAGCTAACAGGCGCCATCATGCACTACGGCAACATGAGGTTCAAACAGAAGCAGCGCGAGGAGCAGGCTGAGTCGGACGGGACGGAGGCGGCGGATAAATCTGCGTACCTGATGGGGCTGAACTCTGCCGACCTCATCAAAGGGCTGTGCCATCCCAGAGTCAAGGTAGGAAACGAATACGTCACCAAAGGCCAAAGTGTGGACCAAGTCTACTACTCCATCGGGGCGGTGGCTAAGTCTGTGTACGAGAAGATGTTCAACTGGATGGTGGTGAGAATCAACCACTCCCTGGCCACCAAACAGCCTCGTCAGTACTTTATAGGCGTGCTAGACATTGCTGGGTTTGAGATCTTTGATTTCAACACCTTTGAGCAGCTGTGCATCAACTACACCAACGAGAAGCTGCAACAGTTTTTCAACCATCACATGTTCGTTCTGGAGCAAGAAGAGTACAAGAAAGAAGGGATTGATTGGGAGTTCATAGACTTTGGGATGGACCTACAAGCCTGTATTGACCTCATCGAGAAGCCGTTGGGGATCCTGTCCATTCTGGAGGAGGAATGTATGTTTCCTAAAGCCAGCGACCAGACCTTCAAGTCCAAGCTCTATGACAATCATCTGGGCAAAAACAAGATGTTCGAGAAGCCCAGGGCTGCGAAGGGGAAATCAGAGGCTCACTTTGCCCTGGCTCACTATGCTGGCATGGTGGACTACAACATCGGTAACTGGTTGGTCAAAAACAAAGACCCCCTGAATGAAACTGTGGTCGGCCTTTACCAGAAATCTTCTCTGAAGCTTCTCAGTGTGCTGTTTTCAGCCTTTTCAGGGACGGACAGCAGTGAGAAAGCCAGCGGTAAAGGAGCCAAGAAGAAAGGTTCCTCGTTCCAGACGGTTTCAGCCCTTCACAGGGAAAACCTGAACAAGCTGATGAACAACCTGAAGACCACACATCCCCACTTTGTCCGCTGTTTGATTCCTAACGAGAGTAAAACTCCAGGGACCATGGACAACTGCCTGGTGATGCACCAGCTGCGCTGTAACGGTGTCCTTGAAGGCATCAGGATCTGCAGGAAGGGTTTCCCAAACAGGGTCCTCTACGGAGACTTCAAACAGCGGTACAGGATTCTGAATGCCTCTGCCATCCCTGAAGGCCAGTTCATCGACTGCAAGAAGAGTGCAGAGAAGTTGCTGGGATCCCTGGACATTGACCACACTCAGTACAGGTTCGGTCACACCAAGGTCTTCTTTAAAGCTGGTCTGCTGGGCACGCTGGAGGAGATGCGTGATGAGCAGCTCTCCCGAATCATCACCAGGATCCAGGCTAACGCCCGGGCCATCCTCATGAGAGCCCAGTTTGCTGCGCTGGTGGAACGTAGGGACGCTCTGATGGTCATCCAGTGGAATCTCCGCTCGTTCCTGGGTGTGAAAAACTGGCCCTGGATGAAGCTCTTCTTCAAGATCAAACCTCTGCTGAAGAGCGCCGAGTCGGAGAAGGAGATGGCCAACATGAAGGACGATTTTGGCAAGCTGAAGGAAGCTCTGGAGAAATCAGAAGCAAGACGTAAGGAACTAGAGGAGAGCATAGTCAGCACCCTCCAAGAGAAGAGCGACCTGAATCAGCAGCTTCAGTCCGAACAGGACACACTGACAGACGCTGAGGAGCGCTGCGAGCAGCTGATCAAGAGCAAGATTCAGCAGGAGGCCAAGGTGAAGGAGATGACAGAGAGACTGGAAGACGAGGAGGAGATGAATGCAGATCTCACAGCGAAGAAACGAAAGCTTGAAGATGAATGCTCCGAGCTGAAGAAAGACATAGATGATCTGGAGCTGACTTTGGCAAAGGTGGAGAAAGAGAAACATGCCACGGAGAATAAGGTGAAGAACCTGACGGAGGAGATGGCTTCCCAGGACGAAAACATCATGAAGCTCACCAAAGAGAAGAAGGCGCTGCAGGAGGCCCACCAGCAGGCACTGGATGACCTGCAGAGCGAGGAGGACAAAGCCAACAGCTTGACCAAAGCCAAGGTGAAGCTGGAGCAGCAGGTGGATGATCTGGAGGGCTCGCTGGAGCAGGAGAAGAAAGTCAGGATGGATCTGGAGCGCTCAAAGAGGAAGTTCGAAGGAGACCTGAAACTGACTCAGGAGAGTGTGATGGACTTAGAAAACGACAAGCAGCAGCTGGAGGAAAAACTCAAAAAAAAAGATTTTGAGATGGTCCAAATACTTTCAAAACTAGAAGACGAGCAGGTGGCTTCGGTCCAGCTCCAGAAGAAGCTGAAGGAAAACCAGGCGAGGATCGAAGAGCTGGAGGAGGAGCTGGAGGCGGAGCGAGCGGCTCGGGCCAAAGTGGAGAAGCAGCGCTCGGATCTTTCCCGCGAGCTGGAGGACATCAGCGAGCGCCTGGAGGAGGCCGGAGGAGCTACGTCAGCACAGGTGGAGATGAGTAAGAAGAGAGATGCAGAGTTTCAGAAGCTGCGTCGGGAGCTGGAGGAGTCCACCCTCCAACACGAGGCCACCGGCGCCGCCCTGAGGAAGAAACACGCCGACAGCGTTGCTGAGGTGGGCGAACAGATCGACAACCTGCAGCGTGTGAAGCAGAAACTGGAGAAGGAGAAGAGCGAGCTGAAGCTGGAGCTGGACGACTTGTCCTCCAACATGGAGAGCGTGGTGAAGAGCAAGTCCAACATCGAGAAGATGTGCCGCACCATGGAGGACAATATGAACGAGTACAAGAGTAAATACGAGGAATCTCATCGGGCGATCAACGACTTCACCACCCAGAGGGCCAAGCTGCTCACGGAGAACGGGGAGTTTGGACGTCAGCTGGAGGAGAAGGAGTGTCTGATATCACAGCTGACCCGAGGGAAGAACTCGTACAACCAGCAGGTGGAGGATCTGCGCCGACAGCTGGAGGAGGAAGTCAAGGCGAAGAATTCCCTTGCCCACGCGGTGCAATCGGCTCGCCACGACTGCGACCTGCTCCGAGAGCAGTTTGAAGAGGAGCAAGAGGCCAAGGCCGAGCTGCAGAGAGCTCTGTCCAAATCCAACACCGAGGTCTCAGCGTGGAGGACCAAATATGAAACGGATGGCATCCAGAGGATGGAGGAACTGGAAGAAGCAAAGAAGAAGCTGGTTCAGAGACTACAGGAGGCTGAGGAGGCCATCGAGGCCGTGAATGCAAAGTGTTCCTCTCTTGAGAAGACCAAACACCGGCTGCAAAATGAGATCGAAGACCTGATGCTGGACCTCGAGCGATCCAACGCAGCATCTGCCGCCCTCGACAAAAAGCAAAGGGCCTTCGACAAAGTCATGGCCGAGTGGAAGCAGAAGTTTGAGGAGTCCCAGTGTGAGCTGGAGGCCTCTCAGAAGGAAGCCCGGTCTCTGAGCACGGAGCTCTTCAAACTGAGGAACGCCTACGAGGAGTCCCTGGATCAGCTGGAGACGATGAAGAGAGAGAACAAGAACCTCCAGGAGGAGATCTCCGACCTCAGCGACCAGTTGGGGGAGGGCGGCCGGAGCGCCCACGAACTGGAGAAGATCCGGAAGCAGCTGGAGCAGGAAAAGGCCGAGCTGCAGTCGGCCCTGGAGGAGGCAGAAGCTTCTATGGAGCACGAAGAGGGCAAGATCCTCAGAACACAGCTGGAGTTCAACCAAGTGAAGGCCGACATGGAGCGCAAGCTGGCAGAGAAAGACGAGGAAGCGGAGCAGGCGAAAAGGAACTACCAACGGATGCTGGAGTCGCTTCAGTCCTCTCTGGAATCAGAAACCAGGAGCCGCAACGAGGCAATGAGAGTCAAGAAGAAGATGGAAGGGGACCTGAACGAGATGGAGATCCAGCTCAGCCAAGCCAACAGGCAGGCGGCGGACGCCCAGAAACAGCTGAAGACCCTCCAGGCGTTCCTGAAGGACTCTCAGCTGCAGCTGGATGACGCTCAGCATGTGAACGACGACCTGAGAGAGAACATTGCTCTCCTGGAGCGTCGCAGCAACCTGATCCAGGCCGAGCTGGAGGAGCTGAGGGCCGCCCTGGAGCAGACGGAGAGGAGCCGGAAACTGGCCGAGCAGGAACTGACCGACGCGACGGAGCGCATGCAGCTCCTGCACTCCCAGAACACCATCCTGATCAACCAGAAGAAGAAGCACGAGGCTGACCTCCTGCACATGCAGTGTGAGATGGAGGAGGCCATACAGGAGAACCGCAACGCCGAGGAGAAGGCTAAGAAGGCCATCACGGACGCAGCCATGATGGCCGAGGAGCTGAAGAAGGAGCAGGACACCAGCGCCCACCTGGAGCGTATGAAGAAGAACATGGAGCAGACCATCAAAGACCTGCAGCACCGCCTGGACGAGGCCGAGCAGATCGCCATGAAGGGCGGCAAGAAGCAGATCCAGAAGCTGGAGGGCCGCATCAAGGAGCTGGAAAACGAGCTGGAGGCGGAGCAGAGGAGGGGAACGGAGTCCATCAAGGGGGTCCGCAAGTACGAGCGCCGCGTCAAAGAGCTCAGCTACCAGACCGAGGAGGACCGCAAGAACCTGGCCCGCCTGCAGGACCTGGTGGACAAGCTGCAGCTGAAGGTCAAGTCCTACAAACACGCAGCCGAGGAGAACGAGGAGGCAGCCAACGGCAACATGGCCAAGCTGCGCAAACTGCAGCACGAGCTGGAGGAGGCGGAGGAGCGGGCGGACATCGCCGAGTCCCAAGTGAACAAACTGAGGGCCAAGACCCGGGACGGGGCCTCCAAGAAGGGCCTGGACGAGTGAGGGCCCCGCAGCTCAGGTGGGTTTAAAACATTGATTTAGATTTATTTCTAACGTGTAAAACAATAATACAAAATATAATCATGATACTGAAATGAAACAATAGAATGTGTAGAATGACATGATGGTGATTCTGTGTTTCCCCACAGGGCTGCCTGCACCTGAAGGCATCACAGGAAGACTGCTTGGTCTGATTGAAATCCTTAAAGCAAGGTGTTGTATTGAATATGTTCAGTGGTCATGGAGCGCTAAAATGTCTCTCTGTCTCCACCTGTCTCTCTCACCTGTCTGTCTCTCACTGTCTCCAACTGTCTCTCTCTCTGTCTCCACCTGTCTCTCTCTCTATCTCCACCTGTCTCTCTCTCTGTCTCCACCTGTCTCTCACTGTCTCCAACTGTCTATCTCTCTTTCTCCACCTGTCTCTCTCTCCACCTGTCTCTCTCTCTGTCTCCACCTGTCTCTCTCTCTCACCTGTCTGTCTCTCACCTGTCTCTCTCTCTGTCTCCACCTGTCTGTCCCTCACCTGCCTCTCTCTCTGTCTCCACCTGTCTCTCTCTCACCTGTCTCTCTCTCAGTCTCCACCTGTCTCTCTCTCAGTCTCCACCTGTCTCTCTCTCTGTCTCCACCTGTCTGTCTCTCACCTGCCTCTCTCTCTGTCTCCACCTGTCTCTCTCACCTATCTCTCTCTCTGTCTCCACCTGTCCCTCTCTCTCACCTGTCTCTCTCTCTGTCGCCACCTGTCTGTCTCTCAGTCTCCACCTGCCTCTCTCTCTGTCTCCACCTGTCTCTCTCTGTCTCCACCTGTCTCTCTCTCAGTCTCCACCTGTCTCTCTCTCAGTCTCCACCTGTCTCTCTCTCTGTCTCCACCTGTCTCTCTCTCACCTGTCTCTCTCTCTATCTCCACCTGTCTCTCTGTCTGTCTCTCACCTGTCTCTCTCTCACCTGTCTCTCTCTCTGTCGCCACCTGTCTCTCTCTCACCTGTCTGTCTCCACCTGTCTGTGTCTCAGTCTCCACCTGCCTCTCTCTCTGTCTCCACCTGTCTCTCTCTGTCTCCAACTGTCTCTCTCTCTGTCTCCACCTGTCTCTCTCTCTGTCTCCACCTGTCTCTCTCTCAGTCTCCACCTGTCTCTCTCTCAGTCTCCACCTGTCTCTCTCTCTGTCTCCACCTGTCTCTCTCTCACCTGTCTCTCTCTCTATCTCCACCTGTCTCTCTCTCTGTCTCCACCTGTCTCTCTCTCTGTCTCCACCTGTCTGTCTCTCACCTGTCTCAAAATCCGAGCTTAAATATCTGAACATTAAAACATGACGAATGAGAAACTGAAGTTTGGGATTATTAAATAATAAATAATAAATAATAAATGTGGTATTATAAATAAATATGATATTCCGTCTCATCAACGCTTCCTGTTTGTTTGTGATGCAGCTTTCTGATCCTATCAAAATAAAAGCATCAAAAACAACAACAAACACACGTTTCCATCCACTTCCTGTTTATTCATTCATCAAAGCACATACATATACATGTGTGTATATATATACACACACATGTATATGCATATCCTGCAGGCGGTGCTGGAAGAAGTACTCACATATTTTAATTGAGTAAAAGTTAAAATACTACCGTGTAAAAGTAGAAAAGTATTATCATCAAAATATTGTAAGTCGCTTTGGATAAAAGCGTCCGCTAAATGTGATGTAATCTAAAGACAGTAAAAGTAGTCGTTGTTTGATTGGTCCATTTCAGAATAATAGATATGATATGTTTTATAATGATTGATCATGAAAGTGTTCTCAAAGCTGGTAAAGGCGCAGTCGAGTAGAAGTACACAGTAGCATAACATGTAAATACTCAAGTAAAGTACAAGTACCTCTAAATGGTACTTAGTTACAGTACTTAGTTACAGTACTTAGTTCCGGCCTGCAGTGAGCGATGCAGGAGGAGGAGGGGGAGGGGGAGGGGGAGGGGGAGGAGGAAGCTCCTGCAGGTGCTGCAGCAGGAAGCCGCTGAAGGTGCTGATCCTTGATTGGTCAAACACGCTCTGCTCCGCCCACAGAGTGACGGACAGCCGGTCGCCCGCCTGCAGTTCCAGAGCCATCCCGTTGGAGGCGCTGCCGTGCGTCCCCCGCGTGTCGAACACCGCAAACATGTTCTCATCGTTCTTCATCAGCGCTGCGTTCATGGACCCCGAGCTTCCTACACTGCCCGTGAAGCGCACGTAATAAAGACCCTTCAGGGGGGCCGTGAAGACGCCTGCACAGATCAAGAGAGATGAGTCAGCATTATGAGTCCTGAACCCTGAGTCAGCATTATGAGTCCTGAACCCTGAGTCAGCATTATGAGTCCTGAACCCTGAGTCAGCATTATGAGTCCTGAACCCTGAGTCAGCATTATGAGTCCTGAACCCTGAGTCAGCATCATGAGTCCTGAACCCTGAGTCAGCATTATGAGTCCTGAACCCTGACCTGAGTCAGCATTATGAGTCCTGAACCCTGAGTCAGCATTATGAGTCCTGAACCCTGAGTCAGCATTACGAGTCCTGAACCCTGAGTCAGCATTACGAGTCCTGAACCCTGAGTCAGCATTATGAGTCCTGAACCCTGAGTCAGCATTATGAGTCCTGAACCCTGAGTCAGCATTATGAGTCCTGAACCCTGAGTCAGCATTATGAGTCCTGAACCCTGAGTCAGCATTATGAGTCCTGAATCCTGACCTGAGTCAGTACTATGAGTCCTGAACCCTGAGTCAGCATTATGAGTCCTGAACCCTGAGTCAGCATTATGAGTCCTGAACCCTGAGTCAGCATCATGAGTCCTGAACCCTGAGTCAGCATTATGAGTCCTGAACCCTGAGTCAGCATCATGAGTCCTGAACCCTGAGTCAGCATTATGAGTCCTGAACCATGAGTCAGCACTATGAGCCCTGAACCCTGAGTCAGCATTATGAGTCCTGAACCCTGAGTCAGCATTATGAGTCCTAAACCCTGAGTCAGCATTATGAGTCCTGAACCCTGACCTGAGTCAGCATTATGAGTCCTGAACCCTGAGTCAGCATTATGAGTCCTGAACCCTGAGTCAGCATCATGAGTCCTGAACCCTGAGTCAGCATTATGAGTCCTGAACCCTGACCTGAGTCAGCATTATGAGTCCTGAACCCTGAGTCAGCATTATGAGTCCTGAACCCTGAGTCAGCATTACGAGTCCTGAACCCTGAGTCAGCATTACGAGTCCTGAACCCTGAGTCAGCATTATGAGTCCTGAACCCTGAGTCAGCATTATGAGTCCTGAACCCTGAGTCAGCATTATGAGTCCTGAATCCTGACCTGAGTCAGTACTATGAGTCCTGAACCCTGAGTCAGCATTATGAGTCCTGAACCCTGAGTCAGCATCATGAGTCCTGAACCCTGAGTCAGCATTATGAGTCCTGAATCCTGACCTGAGTCAGTACTATGAGTCCTGAACCCTGAGTCAGCATTATGAGTCCTGAACCCTGACCTGAGTCAGCATTATGAGTCCTGAACCATGAGTCAGCACTATGAGCCCTGAACCCTGAGTCAGCATTATGAGTCCTGAACCCTGAGTCAGCACTATGAGTCCTGAACCCTGACATGAGTCAGCAGTATGAGTCCTAAAGACATGAGTCAGCATTATGAGTCCTGAACCCTGAGTCAGCATTATGAGTCCTGAACCCTGAGTCAGCATTATGAGTCCTGAACCCTGAGTCAGCATTATGAGTCCTGAACCCTGAGTCAGCATTATGAGTCCTGAATCCTGACCTGAGTCAGTACTATGAGTCCTGAACCCTGAGTCAGCATTATGAGTCCTGAACCCTGAGTCAGCATCATGAGTCCTGAACCCTGAGTCAGCATTATGAGTCCTGAATCCTGACCTGAGTCAGTACTATGAGTCCTGAACCCTGAGTCAGCATTATGAGTCCTGAACCATGAGTCAGCACTATGAGCCCTGAACCCTGAGTCAGCATTATGAGTCCTGAACCCTGAGTCAGCATTATGAGTCCTAAACCCTGAGTCAGCATTATGAGTCCTGAACCCTGACCTGAGTCAGCATTATGAGTCCTGAACCCTGAGTCAGCATTATGAGTCCTGAACCCTGAGTCAGCATCATGAGTCCTGAACCCTGAGTCAGCATTATGAGTCCTGAACCCTGACCTGAGTCAGCATTATGAGTCCTGAACCCTGAGTCAGCATTATGAGTCCTGAACCCTGAGTCAGCATTACGAGTCCTGAACCCTGAGTCAGCATTATGAGTCCTGAACCCTGAGTCAGCATTATGAGTCCTGAACCCTGAGTCAGCATTATGAGTCCTGAACCCTGAGTCAGCATTATGAGTCCTGAATCCTGACCTGAGTCAGTACTATGAGTCCTGAACCCTGAGTCAGCATTATGAGTCCTGAACCCTGAGTCAGCATCATGAGTCCTGAACCCTGAGTCAGCATTATGAGTCCTGAATCCTGACCTGAGTCAGTACTATGAGTCCTGAACCCTGAGTCAGCATTATGAGTCCTGAACCCTGACCTGAGTCAGCATTATGAGTCCTGAACCATGAGTCAGCACTATGAGCCCTGAACCCTGAGTCAGCATTATGAGTCCTGAACCCTGAGTCAGCACTATGAGTCCTGAACCCTGACATGAGTCAGCAGTATGAGTCCTAAAGACATGAGTCAGCATTATGAGTCCTGAACCCTGACCTCAGTCAGCATTATGAGTCCTGAACCCTGAGTCAGCATTATGAGTCCTGAACCCTGACCTGAGTCAGCATTATGAGTCCTGAACCCTGACCTGAGTCAGCATTATGAGTCCTGAACCCTGAGTCAGCATCATGAGTCCTGAACCCTGAGTCAGCACTATGAGCCCTGAACCCTGAGTCAGCATTATGAGTCCTGAACCCTGAGTCAGCACTATGAGTCCTGAACCCTGACATGAGTCAGCATTATGAGTCCTAAAGACATGAGTCAGCATTATGAGTCCTAAACCCTGAGTCAGCATTATGAGTCCTGAACCCTGAGTCAGCATTATGAGTCCTGAACCCTGACCTGAGTCAGCATTATGAGTCCTGAACCCTGACCTGAGTCAGCATTATGAGTCCTGAACCCTGAGTCAGCATTATGAGTCCTGAACCCTGACCTGAGTCAGCATTATGAGTCCTGAACCCTGAGTCAGCATTATGAGTCCTGAACCCTGAGTCAGCATTATGAGTCCTGAACCCTGACATGAGTCAGCATTATGAGTCCTAAAGACATGAGTCAGCATTATGAGTCCTAAAGACATGAGTCAGCATTATGAGTCCTGAAGACATGAGTCAGCAGTATGAGTCCTAAAGACATGAGTCAGCATTATGAGTCCTAAAGACATGAGTCAGCATTATGAGTGCTGAAGACATGAGTCAGCATTATGAGTCCTAAAGACATGAGTCAGCAGTATGAGTCCTAAAGACATGAGTCAGCATGATGAGTCCTAAAGACATGAGTCAGCACTATGAGTCCTGAAGACATGAGTCAGCAGTATGAGTCCTAAAGACATGAGTCAGCATTATGAGTCCTAAAGACATGAGTCATCAGTATGAGTCCTGAAGACATGAGTCAGCACTATGAGTCCTGAAGACATGAGTCAGCAGTATGAGTCCTAAAGACATGAGTCAGCAGTATGAGTCCTGAAGACATGAGTCAGCAGTATGAGTCCTGAAGACATGAGTCAGCACTATGAGTCCTGAAGACATGAGTCAGCAGTATGAGTCCTGAAGACATGAGTCAGCACTATGAGTCCTGAAGACATGAGTCAGCAGTATGAGTCCTAAAGACATGAGTCAGCAGTATGAGTCCTGAAGACATGAGTCAGCACTATGAGTCCTGAAGACATGAGTCAGCAGTATGAGTCCTAAAGACATGAGTCAGCATTATGAGTCCTAAAGACATGAGTCAGCAGTATGAGTCCTGAAGACATGAGTCAGCACTATGAGTCCTGAAGACATGAGTCAGCAGTATGAGTCCTAAAGACATGAGTCAGCACTATGAGTCCTGAAGACATGAGTCAGCAGTATGAGTCCTAAAGACATGAGTCAGCACTATGAGTCCTGAAGACATGAGTCAGCAGTATGAGTCCTAAAGACATGAGTCAGCACTATGAGTCCTGAAGACAT
>NC_136906.1:83128874-83133874 GCF_949606895.1 Notothenia rossii | reverse complement strand
TTATGACGGACCAAGTCGCGCGGTGCGAATCACCACAGTGTGTTCCCTGACTCTGTCCACACGGAGACCATCACCCCGTCCCACACACAGCCAGGTGTGTGTGCATATAACACCTGATGAAGACACACCTGTCAGACCTGGAGCGTATGCAGGACCCGGACCAGACCTCAGTCCACCCACAGCAGTGAGACCCGGACAGGTTGAGGACATCATATAAGACATTTCTAATGTGCTAACTGTGCTAATGTCCCAGCATCTGCAGGTGAGCATCCAGCAGCCTCTATGTGCTGGAGACCCTACTCTACATCTCTATCAGAACACTTTGGGGTCTCCACATGGTTCTACAACCAGACTCATATGGTGATCAGGATGCTGACGCAGCATCAGGTGAACCACCCCCCCCCCAACAACTGGTTCATATATATTTATAGTCCAACACTTCAGATGTGACGTGATGAGCTGGTTTCATGGAGGGCTGAGACTCCTGCGGTGAGGAGGCTTCATCTCTTTGGGTTTTAGGACAGAACCGCATTTCCAGTATTAAATATCGGGAGTAAAGGTCCAGTAAGGCGGGTGAGCAGTGGAGAGACCTGCAGCAGTTTCTAAAGTGTCTCTCCTCAGGACCAGGGACCCGAGGAAGTCCTGACCGGAAGCTCAGTGTCTTTGCAGCTGCTCAGGTTCTCTCAAAGTGCAGATCCAGTTTCTTTTTGGTGTTCGAGTGCGTTCATTTGTTCTCCCACATATGGCTTCTAGAGTATTGCAGCTATAGTCTCTTGGTGTGCTTGGAGTTGTAGTGGCTGCGCATATCCTTCCGGAGGCGGAACTTCTCCCCGCAGACACCGCAGATGTACAGGTGGACGTCCATGTGCTTCTCCAGCTGCTCTCCGCCGGGGAAGATCTGGAAGCACACCTGGCAGATGGTCTCCCCGGCGGACAGGTGGGAGATCATGTGTCGGACGTGGTCGTGTTTGAGGAACGTGCCCTGGTCGCAGACGGGGCACACGTAGCGCGCCATGCCTTTGTGCATGTCGGTGTGCAGGCGCAGCTGGCGCTCCCGCAGGAACTGCTTCCCGCAGGTCTGGCAGGTGAACTGCTTCTCTTTGGTGTGGACGGTGTAATGCTCCCGCAGGTGGCAGCGCTGGTAGAAGCCCTTGCCGCAGATGCTGCAGAAGTGTTTGCGGCGGTGATCCGGTTCACCCTCCTCCAGCAGCACGGGGCGGAACGGTTCCTGCTCGTGGCAGGACAGAGCGTGGTCCAGCGCCAGGCCTTCGCTCTGGAACAGCTTCCCACAGTGAGGGCAGGCCAGGTCGGCCGCCTCCACCTCCATCCCCTGCGGCTCCTCCGGCAGCGACGCCTCGTCCTCCGACTCGCCGCCCTGGGACTCGCCGCAGCGCTCTGCGTGCTCCTGCAGCTGCCGGCCTTTGATCAGCACCTGGCCACATCTCCCGCAGGCGCAGATATGACCCATGTGGTTGGACAGGTAGTGGGCGGACTTGTCTTCGTCCACTAACAGAGTGCCGCAGAGCTCACAGGGCGCCCCGTCCCCGTCCTGCTTCTCGTCTTTCAGCTTGCGGAGCTTTGGAGGGACTCCCGACTCTTCGCTGCCCGACATGTGGCCTTCATAAGGCTCGCCTGAGACGCCGGGCTCGGGGTCGCAGTCTGCTTTCTCACCCCGCAGGTTGTTTCGTGCCGCGTCACTGAGCCGTGATCTACGGCTTCTAGTGGCGTGCTCACCGACCCGGACCATCTGTATCTCAGGAAACGCGCCATCCTCCGGTTCTGTCTTGATAGAGAGCGTCCTGGTGGAGCTGGGCTCTCCGTCGGTGCCGGCTGCCACAGACCTGAGGGCGGAGTCGGACCAGTCGTCCTCGCCTTTACAGATGAGCCTGTGTTCCTCCGTGCTCTCGGAGGCGGAGCTCTCTGCCTCCCCCTCCACGTTGCCTCTCGGCTGACTGAAGGCCTTCCGGTTGGTGCAGGTCAGGATGTGCTCGATCAGAAGTTTCTCGCAGCTGAAGACAAAGCCACAGTCGTCACAGGTGTAAGTGCGGCCGAACCGAGGGCGGTCTTTCAGAGCCGAACTCCTGCCGCCGGGCCTCTTCCTCAAGTCACATGGCTGATCGGCTGCTCCGTCCCCCAGCGGCGGCGCCATCTTCAGAGGAGCGTTAGCCATCTTCAGAGGAGCGTTAGCCATCTTCAGAGGAGCGTTAGCCATCTTCAGAGGAGCGTTAGCCACCTCCTCCGCCGGCCTGCTGGCAGCTCTGGGTAAGGTCTCCACTTCCTGTGCAGCTGGTGGCTGCTCGTACATGCGCACTCCGAACATCATTTTCCCGGCGGTGGCGCCAGAAGAGGAACTGGACGAGGAGGCGGAGGAAGACGGGGTTGGGTTGGAGCTCCTGAGGTCTCGGAGGTCCTCCAGCGAGTCGGGGATGTAGTACATCTGCAGGTAAGCCATGGAGGCCTTCAGCTCCTCGAACTCGAAGCTGCCCACCACGATGCGGCCGAGGTACATGAGCTGCAGGATGAGGTCGAAGCACTCGGCGCTGATCTGCATGTTGCTGAGGTCCAGGCGCCCCGCCCCCTGCTGGTCCCGGATGAACATCATCCTGAAGTAAGAGCTGCAGGCGGCCAGGACGGCCTTGTGCGCCCTGAAATAGATGTCCCCGATGGCGATGAGGCAGTCGCACAGGAAGCCCCACTCGCGCTGGTTGTTGAGCTGCTGGAGGACGTGATCGCTGTGGCTCGGCCTCGCCATCACCTGCAAGCACCAAGACATCATCATCAACACATCATCATCATCACATCATCATCATCACATCATCATCATCATCATCATCATCACATCATCAACACATCATCGTCATCACATCATCATCATCATCACATCATCATCATCAACACATCATCGTCATCACATCATCACATCATCATCATCATCACATCATCGTCATCATCATCATCATCATCATCATCATCATCCTCATCATAACAAAGGTCTATCTTTTGACCGACCAAAGATCAAACGTATTGTGCAGCCAGAAGAGACATAAGGGTTCTTGGGGCTCTGGGCGCAGCCTGCTAACCCTTCTCTGATTGGCTGCGTATTAAAAGACATGAAGTGTCTCTGCTGTGATCTGACTTCAGTCTTTAAGCTACTTTAAAGTGAAATCTACAAATCATTAAAAACCCAGATGTGGATGAATGATGTGAAATCTAATCAAGTGTTGAATCAGACTTTAGTTCCACCTGGAGTAAATCCACCAGCTACCCTGCAGTATACAAAGTCATTCAGACTAGCTGCACCTTCACCAGCTTTGAGAACACTTTCATGATCAATCATTATAAAACACATCATATATATTATTCTGAAATGGACCAATCTGCACAATGACTACTTTTACTGTCTTTCACTATATTTTGATGAGAATACTTTTCTACTTTCACTTGAGGAACATTTTGAATGCAGGACTTTTACTGTAACAGAGTATTCCTACACTCTGGTACTTCTACTTTTACTCAAGTACAAGATCTGAGTACTTCTACTTTTACTGAAGTACAAGATCTGAGTACTTCTACTTTTACTCAAGTACTAGATCTGAGTACTTCTACTTTTACTCAAGTACAAGATCTGAGTACTTCTACTTTTACTCTATTACAAGATCTGAGTACTTCTACTTTTACTCAAGATCTGAGCACTTCTACTTTTACTCAAGATCTGAGTACTTCTACTTTTACTCAAGATCTGAGTACTTCTACTTTTACTGTAACAGAGTATTCCTAGGCCGTATCTCATTTCATCAATTTAGGGTTGGGGTTAGGGTGTGTGTGTGTGTGGGTGTGTGTTGTACAGTGTGTAGGTGTGTGTGTGGTACAGTGTGTAGGTGTGTGTGTGGTACAGTGTGTAGGTGTGTTTGTGGTACAGTGTGGAGGTGTGTGTGGTACAGTGTGTAGGTGTGTGTGTTGTACAGTGTGTAGGTGTGTGTGGTACAGTGTGTAGGTGTGTGTGTAGTACAGTGTGTAGGTGTGTGTGTTGTACAGTGTGTAGGTGTGTGTGTAGTACAGTGTGTAGGTGTGTGTGGTACAGTGTGGAGGTGTGTGTGTTGTACAGTGTGTAGGTGTGTGTGTGGTACAGTGTGTAGGTGTGTGTGTGGTACAGTGTGTAGGTGTGTGTTGTACAGTGTGTAGGTGTGTGTGGTACAGTGTGTAGGTGTGTGTGTTGTACAGTGCGTAGATGCAGCGGACAGACAGGTCTCAGTTGGTTTGGTGTCCTCTGCTTACTTTTAATACTTGTACGTAATTTCATTTCCTCATTGTAGCTTCCAGAGGGGGGAGAGGGAGGGGATATATCCAGTCTCTGATTGTGTTACGTTATTAGGAGAGTGCTCTCATACTTGTTTGATTCTGAAATTGTATATATTTATATAAATATATATGTGTGTGTGTGTGTCTGCATCTGTAGCCTGTTATTGTCTCATTATACCGCACTGTGAATGAATCAAAGTAAATATCTAAGTGGTTATGAACACATCTTTCCATCAGACAGAGAGCTGCTGTGCCTCCTGTCATCATTAATGGACGTCTCTTTAAAATGACCGCTCAGAGGAGAGGAGTTCTCATTTCTCTAACCGCCTGCTGCTTCCCCTCCTCTCTCCTCCGTTCGCATCTCCTGTGGGCGGGACTAAGTCTCGAGGATAGGAGTCGAGGAGGGGAGTCGAGGAGGGGAGTCGAGGAGGGGAATTAGTGAAATGAGAAAGGGCCCTACACTCTGTTGCTTCTACTTTTACTCAAGTACAAGATCTGAGTACTTCTACTTTTACTCAAGTACAAGATCTGAGTACTTCTACTTTTACTCAAGTACAAGATCTGAGTACTTCTACTTTTACTCAAGAACAAGATCTGAGTACTTCTACTTTTACTCAAGCACAAGATCTGAGTACTTCTACTTTTACTCAAGTAAAAGATCTGAGTACTTCTACTTTTACTCAAGCACAAGATATGAGTAC
>NC_136906.1:83118874-83123874 GCF_949606895.1 Notothenia rossii | reverse complement strand
CAACCAGGCGACTAACAGGACTCGACTGGGACTCGACTGAGACTCGACCAGGTGAATAACAGGATTCGACTGGGACACTAACAGGACTCGACTGAGACTCGAATGAGACTCGACTGAGACTCGACTGGGACTCGACCAGGCGACTAACAGGACTCGACTGGGACACTAACAGGACTCGACTGGGACTCGACTGGGACACAAACAGGACTCGACTGAGACTCGACTGAGACTCGACTGGGTCACTAACAGGACTTAACTGAGACTTGACTGGGACTCGACTGGGACTCAACCAGGCGACTAACAGGACTCGACTGGGACTCGACTGAGACTCGACCAGGCGACTAACAGGACTCAACTGGGACACTAACAGGACTCGACTGAAACTCGACTGAGACTCGACTGGGACTCGACCAGGTGAATAACAGGACTCGACTGGGACACTGACAGGACTCGACTGGGACACTAACAGGACTCAACTGAGACTCGACTGAGACTCGACTGGGACTCGACCAGGCGACTAACAGGACTCGACTGGGACACTAACAGGACTCGATTGGGACTCGACTGGGACACTAACAGGACTCGACTGAGACTCGACTGAGTCTCGACTGGGACTCGACCAGGCGACGAACAGGACTCGACTGGGACACTAACAGGATTCGACTGGGAAACTAACAGGACTCGACTGGGACACTAACAGGACTCGACTGGGACTCGACTGGGACACTAACAGGACTCGACTGAGACTTGACTGAGACTCGAATGGGACTCGACCAGTCGACTAACAGGACTCGACTGAGACTCGACTGAGACTCGACTGGGACTCGACCAGGTGACTAACAGGACTCGACTGGGACACTAACAGGACTCGAATGGGACTCGACTGGGACACTAACAGGACTCAACTGAGACTCGACTGGGACTCGACCAGGCAACTAACAGGTCTCGACTGGGACACTAACAGGACTCGAATGGGACTCGACTGGGACACTAACAGGACTCGACTGAGACTCGACTGGGATTCGACTGGGACTCGACTGGGACACTAACAGGACTCAACTGGGGCACTAACAGGACTCGACTGGGACACTAACAGGACTCGACTGGGACTCGACCAGGACACTAACAGGACTCGACTGGGACACTAACAGGACTCAACCGGGACTCGACTGAGGCTCAACTGGGACACTAACAGGACTCAACTGGGACACTAACAGAACTCGACTGGGACTCAACTGGGACACTAATAGGGTTCGACTGGGACACTAACAGGACTCGACTGGGACTCGGCTGTGACACTAACAGGACTCGACTCGGACACTAACAGGACTCGACTGGGACACTAACAGGACTCGACCGGGACACTAACAGGACTCGACTGGGACACTAACAGGACTCACAGGGATTTGACGTGTCCTCTTGTCTGTCCTCAGCGAGTGCATTAAGATCCAGCCCTCGGACATCCAGCCGGACGTGTTCAGCTACCTGCTGCACATCATGTACACCGGCTCCTGCCCCGCGCAGCCGGTGGATCAGAGCCGGCTGCAGGACGGCATCAAGTTCCTGCACGCCTACCAGCTGTGCCGCAAAGCAGGCGAGTCCGAGGCAGACCTGCTCCGCATGTCCAACCTGTACGGCATCCAGATCTCCTCTCAGCTGGCCAACAAGGAGGCGGGAGCCCCAAAGACCTCCTGCAGCGCCGAGGTCCCGTCGGAGCTCCAGGACGCCCCCCCGCGCACCGTCTGCTCCGTGGCCTCCGGAGACGACTCGGACATCTCGGCTCGCATCAAACAGGAGCGGGTGGAGGAGGGGGGCGGGGGGGAGGGGGGAGTCCTGTTCAAACAGCTGGTCCTGATGTGTCCGCGCTGTGGAGACTGCTGCTCCTCCCCCGAGGACCTGAGGGAGCACCTGTTCAGACACGGGGAGGAGGGGGGTGAGGAGGAGGGGGAGGCAGGGTGTCTGCAGGAGGCGCTGAGGCAGAGCCAGGCGCTGGCCAATCAGCTTGCTTCGGAGCTCAGGAGGAGTCGGGGGGGCGGGGTCAGCCCGGCTCCTCCTGTCAGAAAGCGTAAAATCTCCTGCGCCGTCTGCAGCCGTCGCTTCGGCCACCGGGCGGCGCTGCAGGAGCACATGTACTCTCACACCGGCCGCCCGGAGCGCTGCAGACACAGAGGCCCCGCCCCATGCTGCCCGGCGGGGGGGGGGGCCTCGTTGGGGGGGGCGGCGGCCTCTGAGGACACCAACAGAGACCATCAGGATAACGGCAGCTCCTGCTACTCTCTGGACTCGGAGGTCTCTCAGGAGAGCGTCGACGGACCTCCTGTGGAGTGACTGCAGGCCTACCTGTGCAGGTGAGAGTCATGTGATCATTGGGAGTCATGTGATCATTGGGAGTCATGTGATCATTTAGAGTCATGTGATCATTGAGAGTCATGTGAGTAATTTCTGCAAGAGGCAAAAACATGAGGGATATTCTGAGGAAAAATTAAGTAAATCAATACATTTGTCTTATGTCTTTCTTCATTTAATCCGTTTCTGCAGAGATCCAGATCTTCCACTCTCACCTGAGGACAGTGAACGCCTCACGTGAGATGTAAAGCTAACGGACAGTGAACGCCTCACGTGAGATGTAAAGCTAACGGACAGTGAACGCCTCACGTGAGATGTAAAGCTAACGGACAGTGAACGCCTCACGGTGAGACAGCGGACGCCTCACGGTGAGACAGCGGACGCCTCACGCTGAGACAGCGGACGCCTCACGGTGAGACAGTGAACGCCTCACGGTGAGACAGTGAACGCCTCACGGTGAGACAGCGGACGCCTCACGCTGAGACAGCGGACGCCTCACGCTGAGACAGCGGACGCCTCACGGTGAGACAGCGGACGCCTCACGGTGAGACAGCGAACGCCTCACGCTGAGACAGCGAACGTCTCACGGTGAGACAGCGGACGCCTCACGGTGAGACAGTGAACGCCTCACGCTGAGACAGCGAACGTCTCACGGTGAGACAGCGGACGCCTCATGGTGAGACAGTGAACGCCTCACGCTGAGACAGTGAACGCCTCACGCTGAGACAGGGAACGCCTCACGCTGAGACAGCGAACGCCTCACGGTGAGACAGCGAACGCCTCACGGTGAGACAGCGAACGCCTCACGCTGAGACAGCGAACGTCTCACGGTGAGACAGTGCACGCCTCACGGTGAGACAGTGAACGCCTCACGCTGAGACAGCGAACGTCTCACGATGAGACAGTGAACGCCTCATGGTGTTTGGAGCAGTTTTATTGTGAAAGGACGCAGTGCCTTCCTGTGCTGGGTTCATGGTGTCTGTGTGGTTTCAGTAAATTTGAGCTTCATGACAATCTGAGAGGAGAAACTCTCTGTTTATTATATTGATATATTTGTAATGATGGGATGACTTCTCGTTATGAAAACATTGATAATTGATTATTGATCATTAATGATATGTAATGATTGACTGAGACGTATTGATTATTGCTCGTTGTTCCGTGTTTCTCTGTAAACAGGAAGTTGTTTGTTTTGTACAGGTCTGTTTTTCCACCAATCAGAAGTGATTACAAATAAACCCATTCAAATGAATCGGCTTTCTCACTCAAATGAACAAAGGGCCATGAAAACATTTAGAGTTCACTTGAATTAAATATTATATTTTAATGATCCTTTAATTAAACATTCACACGTCGTGACATCACTTCCTGTTGACGTCGCCTTTGCTGTTTCCATGACGATGGACCCTGCGGAAGAGCAAAGTGTTACCCTGAGCTCAGACTGACAGGTGATACCCTCAGCTCAGACTGACAAGTGTTACCCTCAGCTCAGACTGAAAGGTGTTACCCTGAACTCTGACTGACCGGTATTACCCTGAGCTCAGTCAGACAGGTGTTACCCTGAACTCTGACAGGTGTTACCCTGATCCCTGACTGACAGGTGTTACCCTCAGCTCAGATTGACAGGTGTTACCATGAACTCAGACTGACAGGTGTTAACCTGAGCTCAGACTGACAGGTGTTGCCCTCAGCTCAGACTGACAGGTGTTACCTTGAACTCTGACTCACAGGTGTTTCCCTGAACTCTGACTGACCGGTATTACCCTGAACTCTGACTAACAGGTGTTACCCTCAGCTCAGACTGACAGGTGTTACCCTGAACTCTGACTGACCAGTATTACCCTGAGCTCAGTCTGACAGGTGTTACCCTGAACTCTGACTGACAGGTGTTACCCTCAGCTCAGACTGACAGGTGTTACCCTGAACTCTGACTGACCGGTGTTACCCTGAACTCTGACTGACAGGTGTTACCCTGATCTCAGACTGACAGGTGTTACCCTCAGCTCAGAAGGTGTTACCCTGAACTCTGACTGACCGGTGTTACCCTGAGCTCAGACTGACAGGTGTTACCCTGAACTGTGACTGACAGGGGTTTTCCTGCACTCTAACTGACCAGTGTTACCTTGAACTCTGACTGACCGGTGGTACCCTGAGCTCAGACTGACAGGTGTTACCCTGAGCTCAGACTGACAGGTGTTACCCTCAGCTCAGACTGACAGGTGTTACCCTGAGCTCAGACTGACAGGTATTACCCTGAGTTCAGACTGAATGGTGTTACCCTCAGCTCTGACTAACAGGTATTACCCTCAGCCCAGACTGACAGGTGAGTGTTTACCTGCATGGTTCAGCCCCCCGCCTGGATCTTCAGGAGGAAGCGGCGAGCGCTCTGCACCGTGTTCTGCAACATAAACAGGTAAAGGTTACCTCTGCAAGGTAAGGTAAAGGTAAGGGTAAAGGTCAAGGTAATGGTAAAGGTCAAGGTAATGGTAAAGGTAACCTCCATGAGCATGGCCACGGTCATAGGCCCCACCCCTCCTGGAACAGGTGTGATGAATCCTGCTCTCTGACTGGCTGACGCAAAGTGGACGTCCCCCACCAGCCTGTGACCACTCAGCTTCCTTTCATCTGTCTCACACACACACACACACACACAC